>NW_010117031.1:0-19446 GCF_000699245.1 Pterocles gutturalis
AGAAGCAAATTCCTCCTCCCTCTGCAATCGTGCAACCTGAAGGCTGTGCTAGCGCAGAAGGAGCAGAATGGGGAATTTGACCTAGAAATTGGCAAAAGTACCAGGAGGACAGAGAAGTGAGGAGGGGGGAAAATGGTTATTATTTAGTATTCTTATAGTGGCATTCGCTAAAGGTCATTTTTGTAACCCAAAAACATCCTACACTTCTGAGCAGAGTTCGAGCAGCTCATTCCTTTTCAGAAGCTGCAGCGGTAAATTCATTACCTGAGGGTGGGGTGATCCATGCAGACTCCACAGGTCCCCACACTCCCCAATATCCCCAGTCTGGCCATGGGACATTGACCCTGAGCAACTCAGTGCCCCAGAGCTGCAGAGCCCACCAGGTATGCCCCCCCCCCACCCCTAAACAGGGTGGAAAGAGGTCTGTGGGGTCCATCCCCAGTTTGATCCCAGCTCAGAGGCAGATTAACTGCTGGGAACTAGAGCCTCATGGTCTGGTGCCTCTGGCCATCTACAGCGTTTCCCTGAAGATGCCATTTCCAGCAGTTTATGTTGGGGACACAAGCAGACACACTGCTCTGATCCAATTCAGGGCACACTGCTCTTGCCCAGGAGATGGGAAAAAAAAAAAAAAAAGGAAAAGGGGCTCTTGGGCAGCAAATGCTTCACCCCCAGAGCCCACAGACAGCCCAGCACAGAGCTGCTTGGCCCAGCAGACACGTTCAGGGCCAACCCTTCCTGCTCCAGTTCTGCTTTTATGGATGTCTGGGGGTTTTCAGCACAGAAGCTGCATCTTCTTTACAAGAAATGTAATGGTATGGTAGTGCACGGTAATTTTCCTGAATGCTTCCATAAGAGCAGGTCTCAGCTCTATCAGGGAACAAGGGAAGAAGTATGACCCAGAGATCCAGCCCTCGTGTGAAATACAACAGTCCTAGCGCTTAAAGTTTTTTTTTGGTCAGTCCATTTACAAGAGAGTGTGAAACAGATACTGGACTAGACATTACTTTAATTGCTAATGCATTGATTTTCAAAGGCCGAAGGAAGGACAGCAGTAAATCAGTGTGAGAGCACCGGGCTGGCCAGCCCAGGAGTCTACAGGAAAAGCCTGTTTGCAAATTCAGCTCTGCTCCTCCCTGCTGGCTCCCACCCCAACAAATGCACTTAGCCCTTCACACAGTCATTTTATGTTAATTCAGCCCAGCAAATACAGCATGTTCACCTATTTATCTTGTTGTGGTGCTTGTTTTGACTCAAAGCCAAGTGTTTTAGGATGACTGCTGTAAAAAGGATCAGGATTGCCACCTTGAACTACTGACAGCCAGGACATGTTCTGTTTCTGGGACAAAAACTCTTCCAAAAAAGTTCTCCTCCATCCATCCAGCATCTTCACACTGCCCAGCCCTGTCCTCTCACCCAGGAAAGAGCCCAGGATGCTCATACTGCACCTTCAGTCCCAAGCCTGCTGTTCCACATGATTTGACCCCAAATCTAATTCAGCCATGAAGAGATCTGTCCTCCCAGAACATCTTGTGGTATCTTACCTTCTCAGGACCCCTGGGATGAGAGGACAGCCAGCCATACCAAGAGCAGGAGACTGCCCAGATTTCATCCTCCTCAGAACACTTCCCCGTGTCCATGGGGGTCCATGCACCAAGGCTGAGAAGGAAGGCCACCATGATGTCATCTGCATGACCCAAAATGACTTCTCCCTGCCCAGTTCTTGGAAAAACAGATCAGCTCTTCTGCTGGAAGGTTTCTATGCAGACAGCAAGGTAAAAGCCAAAAAAGAACAAGCCAAAAATGCCACCCTTCTTCCAGGCAGTGATTGCCCAGATTGCAGATGAAGGCAGCAGGTGACACACCATGAAGAGATGCTGGATTTGCAAGCAAGTGCCCAGAGCATCAACATGCAAGTCAACACCACATTCATGGTGCAAATACCTTTTTTCCTCAACCTCACTTTCCATTCAATATCTGCAAAATAAGATTCAAGCCAAAAGCAGACAAAAGTTTTTGCAATTAACTGGGTAAATAATTAGAATATCCATTGAAAAAATAAAACTTGCCTGAAAATGTGCATAGTTGGAGTTTGCTTGCAGATTTTCAGAGGCTTACATGACAAAGAACCACAGCTGGGGCCCAAGCAGGATTGTGCTCTGCATGGTTAATGTTGGTAGAGGCAGGACTCTGGGCTTTCCCCACATTCCTATAGCACATCTATCTCCAAACTGCTGGAGCATCAGCACAGTCTATCCAGCTGTGGATGAGCAAACCTTATCTATTTCAAGCTAATCTAGTTTAAGTGCCAATAATTACATCCTCAGCTGTTTCAACCAGGTTAACTTTCCAGACACTGTTCCTCATCGTGGAGAATTTTTGCTGCTTTTGCATAAAACAGCCCAGAGCCACCTGCATTTCATCACAGCAACAGTCTACGGGTTTTTTTTTTTTTGCCTTTCCTTTCAGGAGGTGAAGATATCTGCGTGTCAGAACTGTTTCACCACCTTTAGCACAGTTTGCCAATCTGTTTAATCAAGGCTATCATGAGCAGAGAATTAATTTTGCAAGATGCAAAATCATTTCTCACAAAGGGAACAAGCGCCTGGGCTGGAGAGGAGGGGGAGGAAGGCTGGAGGGATGCTGGAAAGCAAAGGTTCAAAAATGCAGCCATCACTCCCGGGATGATGGGCACCTGCCAACCACGTGCCAAAGGCTAATTAGCCAAGTTTGTACCACAGCCACTGGCGGTGGGTGGAATTTGTTCTTTGGGCATTAATGATCACACATAAATTCAGCAACCAAGGACAGGCACATGCAGGGAGACACAGCCTCATTCCTCCCACCTCTGTCCCTACCATAAACACAAACCATCTCTGGTTAATGCACACACCCACCGCTCCTCAAACCGATGGCATCGCAGCGCATCACCACTGGGGAACCCAGTCGTTTCCAGTGTCATAAAACTGGGCTCGAGCTGTTGGGTAGGATGAGACACAGATGCAACATGTAGGTAGGATTATTTGCTGTTAAAATATTTGTGCAGAAATGGACAAAAGGTCTTGTTTTCCAGATCAGCTGTTCAGGATTTTCAATAGTCAGCTGCTGGCTGCTCAGACCCCCCCAGATTCACCCCTCCAGCAGGAAAAGAGCACCCCACCCTCTTCAGCCTTGGCCCCACACGTGCTTCTTTGGGCTCTCTGCTCACTCTCTCCCAGCTCTGGTTTTATAATCCCATGTATAAATCAAGGAAAGCGCAGCAGTGGCTCAAGCTAGCCACAGCCTCCCCAAGGCCAGTGTTACCAGTAAGCACTGGGAGGTCCCTGAGCACCACTGCTCCCTTCACTGGGTCAGCGCTGAGCAGGGACATCAACCGTGTCTGCAGCTGAGCAGCACCAGCTGGCACCACATCTTCCAGCAACCCCTGAACACTGAGGAAACAGCCAGAGCAGGGACTGGGGTTTAGTTTAAAAAGAAAAAAAACCAAACCTACACACAAAAATAATTAAAAAAAATAAGAAAAAAAATCACAGCTAGAAGAGTTAGAGCAAGACCTTTCTCCCAGAGCTGAAAAACCTGTGATATAGACACAGAAAATGATGTCTAGGATGCTCAAGCTATGGAAGAGCCCAAGGAAGTCATTGCTCAGCACTGCACCTGCTCCAGAAGAGCAAGAGATGTTGGGTTCCACGTATACGAACACTGACTGCTTTACATAATATCACAGATGCATGGCAAGCAACTAGAGCATCAGAGAAACTGGCAGGAGCTAATGAATGAAAAGTCATAATGAAATAAAAAAAGGGTGTGTCTTGAGCCCACTTCCCCAGTGTCCCCTCTGCAAGGGGATCGAGCAGCCCTCCAGAGACAGGGGTGACAAATTCTGTTCCTTGTGTGATGTTGTAAATCATGTAACACCACAAGGCGAGAGAGATTTCAGAAGTGGATTATCTGCCTCCCATCGCCAACGGACTTGTTCAAAGAATGAGGAATAACGTCTATTAAGAAGGGGGATATTGGCTTCTTCAATATTTGCAATAATACATATTCATTGTAGCTGCTTTATTTCCTCCCTCAGACTCCTTTCAGAGATGGCAGTAATTTCTGCAGAACCTGTTTTGCAATGTTAGGCATCAGAACAAAGAAAGAAAAACAGAAGAACTGTTCACAAGGAGCAAACAGGGGCCTGGGAACAAACACAACGTTGAATAAAAGATTCGCTGGGATTGGGACACTCCTTAAACCCCAGACCCACCGAGGGGAACGGGGTCAGCAGGACGTCACAGGCCACGTCCCCACCTCTTTCAAAGTCAAAGCTTTTCAAAGCTTCTCTCTGTACCCTGAAAACCCACCACTGCTGCTCCCCAGGTGCCTCCCTGCCCACCCCTGGGACTGCAAGCAAGGAAGTGATCTATAGGAACAGGCATGTTATAGAATAAAACAATTTCAGGGAAGAGACAGCTGACCCCCAGGGCCACCGAGCTAACAGAGCTGGAGTCAGTTGGTTCCCCTTTCTAAAGCAGCAGGACAGTGGAACAAATACACTTCATGACATTTCAAGCACCAATACAAAGGAAATCTCTCCACTTCTACCCATCTTTTTCCTTCCATTTGCTCTCCAGCTCCCAAAACCACAGAGTTCCCACACAAAGAAATACCTCAGCTCCTGCTAAATCTTCCCGGGACCACGCGATGGGAGAAGAGCGAGCCATTTAGCTCCAAAACCTGAGCATCACCCTCCCAGCAAGAGC
Organism: Pterocles gutturalis; assembly: GCF_000699245.1. Classification (NCBI taxonomy): domain Eukaryota; kingdom Metazoa; phylum Chordata; class Aves; order Pterocliformes; family Pteroclidae; genus Pterocles; species Pterocles gutturalis. Next base: position 4,752 of record NW_010117031.1, read on the forward strand.
TGCTCCAGTTCTGTTCCAGCCTCTCCCACATTTCCATGACCTGCTCATGCCCTTCGGTCACATCCAAAGGCACCACGATCAGGGGTCCCACACCCCCTTAAGCTACCAGGGCCCATGGCAAGGAGACCACCCAGATGCACTGAAGGCCGGCAGCCGCCTGCATTGTGAAGAACACCACGTGCTCCAGGGAGCCTGATCCTCACTCCTTACAGATAATTAGAGCGGATCCCGCTTCCACCAAAAATTCATTTAGAGCAAAATCCCTCAAGCTCTAACAGGGAAAAGAGAGTACACGATGCTACCCACTCCACTGATATTTTATTGTTTGCCATCATTATTTGCAATTTTCCAGGGACTGATCATTTCAGCTGATTGTGGATGAGGCCATTAACAACCCTCTCTGCAATATTCTTGTCTTTTTTACAGTCTTATTCCTCTCTGCATCTCAAACCCACGGACCTTAAAGTAAGCAAATATCTCTCCACTCCTACAAGACAGAAACTCCTCCTCCCCCATTATCCCCTCACCCAGGACACCAATTTTTTTTTTTTTTTTTTTTTACCATTCTGGGAATAGGCACCCAGCATCCAGGGGTCACTACCCGGGGGTCCCACAGCCCCAATGCTGGGGGAGGAAGGGTCTGTGATTTAGGGAAAAGAAAAGATAGTTGCACGATTTACAAAGGTACTCAGTACAAAACAGCAGCAGATGCTGCATTCAGATCCTCCGAGCTCCATCCCAGCACTTTAACCTCTGATCCATTAGGGAGGAAAACATCTCTGTGCTCAGACGGCAATTTTCACAGAAGTCCTTCAAAGGAAGGATCTGCTTATCACCTCTGCACCAAAGTCATTTTACATAGTGAACAGCTTTGAGAGCAACAAACCCACTGCAAAAAACCTCCAGCACCAAGGTATTCAGCATCCATTTGCTGTTCGCCTCCCTCCGAGCCTGCTTTCCCCAAAGAGCTGCCACTCACCATCCGGCTGCTACGCGGATCAATAGCAGCTGACGCCTGACAACCTGCTTGTGGGCAGTTTGTTTTCACAGTTTTAACCCACCTAAATGCAGTCTCAGAAGCCTTCCCTTGTTCCGTTTTCCAGCAAGAGGAAACAAAAGATGTTCACCGAAAATTCCAAGCAACTGGAGAGGGAAATCTATTCCCATCCCTTTTCCAAAGGCTTGCCTACCTGCCTTGAAAAGACCCAAGTCTTTAAGAAATCCGTAACTAGGAAGAACCACCAGCTAGGTAGAGGATTTGTATGTAAATAAAATGCAACGAGCAGCAGATATGTAATGTCTCCTCACATATGCTGCTCCTGCGGCTGTCGTGCTCGCTCTGAAGATGTCACGCAACGAGCCGTGCCAGCAGCGCTGCACACACGCTCCAGCTCCCCGTAATTTTATGTGGGATTGAGAGTCAACAGCCCTGCTGGGATAAACTGGTTCCAGCAAAGCTGTGCTCCTCCACAGGAGCCAAAAACCAGGGCCTGAAGGTTTGACAGAATAGGAAAACACTTCTAAATTTGTGTCACAGAGATGCCAATGACCGCACCCAGCCGCACCTGCCCACAGGACCATGGGCACACACTGGGCATGAAGAGATGCACCAGTAACCAGGAGAGGGGCCATCCAGCACCCCAGGCTGCTCAGCTGCCCCTCCCAGCTAGGGAAATTGTATCACCCCCCTACAAAAATAAAACTGAACCTCCAAGAACCTCTCCTGCCTTACCCCAAGCCTTACCTAGAATGTGTTTGGTCCCCCCCCAGAGCTGATCTGCTTCCACCATCCCCCTCATCCTCCACACCATCCCCCAGCCCCATGGAGTACTTTTATCCCTCGGCCACTCAACCCACATCACCTGCGCTCATCGAGGGATGAAATCGTGTCACCTGGGGCTGCTCCTCTCCCAGCCTCCACAGACCTTGTTGCACAAAGGGTGCAGTGGGGGCTTGGGAACGGTGAGAGGGTTTTGGACCTGGTTCAGCAAAAGGACCGATGCTGGGACTGGGTGTGTGGGGTTGAGCCAGGCTTTGATTATGAAAAATTGTGTAAGTCCCTGAGAAACACAGATCCTAATACAATTTCATCTTCTGAACGTGAAAAATGGTGTGAAAGGTCTTTAACCCTAGCACAGTTCTCACCACTGGGCTCTCAGAAACACAAAAGGAACAAATTTGGGGCTGTTATTTAAGTGTTTTCCAACCAGGAGGCATAAAGCTCCTTGGAGGTCCCCTGGTGATGGGGCACAGCATCCAGTCTGAGCTGTGGTTGACTCAAGGGCTTGGATGAGGCATAAATCAGAGCTGGAAAATGACAGGTGGCATGGGAATCCCTTCCTTCTGGCACTAGCTGCTCTGCTCCCCCATGCTCTCCCCTGTTTCCCCTTTGGCTCAGCCCAAGGAGCAGTTGAGGAAGATGCTGGAGGTGCTGAAGATGTGCCTAACCAGAGCAAGGAAGACATGGAGAGGAGTCATCTCAGATGCTTCTCAGAGGTGAAAAGCCTGAGACCTTCCTGAAGAGTGACCCACTGCAGAAACGGTCGCGTGGCTTACAAACCATGGCACGTCTCAGGAGCCACCCTGGGTGATGGGGGACACAGCTGCACTTTGGCACCTTGTCCTCTCCCTCAGGCACAGGGAGATGCTCCTGCCAGACCTGTCCCCAGCCCAGTCCCCATTTCTGAATCTCTCATTACTTCCACTAAATTGCCATCAAGACCATTTTGCTTCATATCTTGTGCTTTTTCCAGACTTGCACCCTCCATCACCTTCGCCAAGGCGGTGTCAGGTTCAGCCCATCTCCCGAGCAGCGTGAGCTCGGTGCCAGAGGCAGCATCTGCCAGCTGCGCTGATCACAGAAATGAGGATTGACTTTCTCCACCCTGCTCCTCCTGCAGAAACCCAGACAGCGCTGCAAACTCTGCAAACTCATTTACAACGAGATGGATGGAGGGGGAGAGATACCAAGAGCCTGCGGCTAAAATGCAGGAGGGGAGAGTAAGGGAGCATCTCAGACAGGTAAAAATGTCCCAGCCTTGCAAAGTGCTGTTGCTGTGCCAGGTCATGAGAGCGCCATCCAAATCGAGGGCACCATCACCTGAAACCAGCATCCCACTGGTGACCCGGATGGAAGAGGGCATCCACCCCTGATGGCTTTCCCACCCATCCCCTTGCCAGCCACGAGGATCCCTGCTCCCCTTCCCATCCACCACGTCCCCTGCTCAGCTCACATCACAACCTCTCCGGGCATTTTTATTTACTCTGTTCCAAACAGTCCAACTCTAATACAAACCAGATCAGATTTCCCCTGGAAACCATCCCAGATTGCTGAGAAATTCTGATCGCATCTGCAAGTGCTGAAGCTTTCTGAGACCACGGCCATGCCCAGGTACCACGTTGCTCAGATCTCAGCAACATCAAAGGCTGGAACAGCTGTGACACATGAAACCAAGAATTTTCACGTGCTTTTGTGAAATCTTACTATTAATTTGGGTTTTTTGCACTACCCAGCAATGTCAAACTATCCAGTAAGTAAGGGAGGTTTTCTAATCATTCGGCATACTCTAGGACAGGAAACCTATTCCCTCCCAAGGTCTTCTCTAGACATCTGAGCACCAAACCTCCCCATTTTGGAGTGATGAAGTAGTGACAGAGCTGCCTTGGAGAACTTAAAAACAGTCTTAGACATCTAATTCCTCTGGGATCTCATTGAATTCATTTCTGAGGACACTTCGGAAGACCTTTGCCACATCTGTCTTATTTTTTTATTATTTTATATGTTGAATATTTCCAGCTACCACCCCTGATGTGTGACTGAAGCTTTCTGGTTCTAACATAACAAAAATGCTGGGGCAAAAATGCTGTCAGGGACAGTCTCAGGAGCAATTTTTTCCTCCCTGCCCTGACAACCTCTGTCCCCAGCCACCACGTGCTGCCTGAGCTTTCACCACATGTTCATATATTGTTATTTCCCCAAGACTGGCTGTTCTGTAAAGATGCTCCTACAAGTTCTTCCCAAGGCTTCCCCATGGCTGAGGTTTGGTGCAGCTGGGTTTGGTCCCTGCTCTGCACTGAGGGTCAATCCATGGGAGAAGACACACTCAAGAACAAAAAAATTCTCCCAGGTGTTCTTGAAAAAAATAATTTTAAAAACCCTGTCGAAAAAGGATAAAGCTCAGTTGAGATTTTATATTTGTCTGAGACCACCCTACAAGCTGCAGGATCATCTCTTGCTCTCAGTTGGTTTCATGAAAACCTGAATGAGGGCTGAGGAAAGAGGAAGGGGAAAAAAAGGAAAATGGCATTTTTAATATTGCTCCTGGAGCTCAGGGGCAATTATGCTTTTGGAGGTTTGGATTTGTGCTTTCCTGCAGACTTTGATCTTTCAGAGAAGATGGATTAGATTTCACAATATACTTGGAGTTGCTTCTACCAACTTTGAACTAGAGACTAAAGCAGGTCAGCGCCACAGTCACCAAGGGTGGTTATTAAATTTTGCCCAAGGATGCCTTTTATTGCCTCCTCATTGTGAATCTCAGAGTATGTCAGTAAAATGTAAATGATTGAACAAGCCTGCCTGATGACCGTCCCCCTTGCCCTTCTTTTCTTCATTTAAGCCTCCAGGTAGCGAGCCATCACAGAGCAGCACCCACACATCCCACTAAAAATCCCAAATCCTGCAGAATGGGCTGGTTTGCACCTCCTGCCCAAACCCCTCCTGAGCTCTTTCATGGCTTTGCAAATCCCATTGGAACCAGCAGGTGATGCTGAAGCAGAAAACATGGAGCTCATTCCGCCTTCTATTAGGCTTTGCTTTTCCTTCCATAAAATTCGTGAGAAAAATACTGTGATCCTGGTGGGGGATTTAGAAAGTGTAGGATAGAAATGATGACATGTAGCATATGGCTTTGTTCTCACTGTCTCCTCAGCTCTCCAGTCCCAGCAAATACCCACGGGCTTTTTCACACCTAGCATGGCAGGAGGACACCGGAAAGGAACCGGGAACGTTTCTCTAGTGGAAGGTTCATGGGTCTGAGCTCTCCTCAAGCTGACCTCAAGCAAAGCCCCAAAGCTGCACTTTCCTGACCTCGCTTTGACATTCCCAGCGTGGGACGGACACCACGTGTCCCCTTGTCAGGCTGCAGGTGTTGGAGGGGACATCACGGGAAGCAGCTGTGTTGGGAGAGGAGACTCGTGTTCAGCATCTTGCTAACTTCTGGTTTGCTCCTCTGCAGACACAAGGTAGCACCGTGACTGACCCGGTCCAAAGCAAGAAGAGATGGTTTTTCTTTTCCAGGGCACACATCAGCAGCAGTCCACGGGAGTCGCACTGATTTGCGAGTCTCCCTGGAAAATCATCTTGATGGTCTTCCCTTGGAGCTTGAACATTGCAAGGGTTAGCAGTGCTACAGACACACGGTTTTAGTGCTTGAGTTAATTCTGCATCTAGATGTTTCATCTACAATCTCTGCCTGTGAGAAAGATTGTATTTATTAGGTAAAAGTAGAAGGAGAAATAGAGATGTCACGACTAAATATCAGCAGAATCCCGTGCTGTTGCCAGTGTTCCCTGAGAGACAGAAATGCCCCAGCATCCTTCTCCAGCATCCCACCACCACGGGGGAGCCCGGACACCTGCACAATCCCCTGCTCACCCCCGTCTCCAGCCAGCCATGGCACACACAGCTGCTCGGTCCCGGTATATCCAGATGTGCAGCCACCCCCTCTTCATCCTCCCCATTTCCCCACCGGCTGGGACCCACCAGCTGCCCCCAAGGGCAGGCACAGCCCGGCAGGTGTGGTGCCACCCTCACCCTGCAAACATTCACTGCTACAGCTGGGACAGACCCTGTCCCCATGCTCCACTTGTCATTCTCCTTCTGTCACTGTCATCCATGTGGTGTGCCCAGCGGCATCCCATGGACCAAATGGCTTTTGCCTTCTGGGTTGGTCTCCTGATGTAGCCCCAAGAGGGATAACTTGTTTTATCCCCCTGACCATTCCTTGGCCTTTTTTTCCTTAACTGTCAGCTCAAGCATGTCATATGTACTCATTCTGTTCAGACAAAATTTAAAAATCAAATCAGTAGTTTTACCAGAAACATTAAACTGTGGAGAAGAGACACTTGATAGGCAGCCTCCACTCCAGGGGATGGGAAATGCAAGAGATCTTCCTGACAGGCAACGACATTTGCAAGTTGTGTTGCCAAACTTCAGCAGCTGAAGGCGAAACAATAATCTTCAGTAATTCAAAAGGGAAGAGTTTGACACCTCCAGCCCTGCCCCAGAACCAAGACCCAGACATCCAGGAGCACATGGAAGCAGCCAGCAGCCAACTGGCCAGTGGCTCCACAGCACCCCCGGTTTGTGTATTATATCTGCAGCACTGGGTGTAAATTGGGAACTGGGGGGTGCAACATGTTGATTCGAGCATGCAAAGATTGTGCACACCAGTGGGTATGCAGAGAGTATGTGGATGCAGGTTTTCATCCCATCCTGCTGGAGCTGACGGGTTTGCAAAGGGAATGTTTTCCTCCCTGCATCCCCCATGGCTTTACCTGTGCAAATCCCATCCATCCTCTGCTGAGGAAGTTCACCACTGAACCCCACATAAAACCAACACTAACATCTGGTAGTTGAGGGGTCTGTAGGATGCCTTCATTTCCAGCATGGAAAGGTACTGGGCTTAAAAAGTTTTGCTTGATGGATATTTTTGGGAAGATTTTAGTTCTTTTTACTTTCCTTCCCCTGAGGATTCAGTGCAGTTGATGTGCACCGATTTCCCTGCAAGCAGACGCATCACGAGGATCCAAACAGAACAAAGACCAAAAGTTCAAAGCAAACTTTGAAATCCCCTTTTAATTTCTAGCTCAAACCTAGATGAATTTCAACCAAATTTTCCTGCAGTTTCACTCAACCTTGCACGGCATTTTTCCCAGAAAGAAATTATGCCACTAACATTTTCTTGAAAGCTCCAGCTACCGTAAGAGCCAAGCCTTGGGTAAGAGACACAGTGACCTTGATGGAAAACAAACAACAGAAATGTGAAAGAGAAACGCTCAGAGTCCTCCACGGCGCCCTTCATGACATCGGCTACCGCAGCTGCGGAAAATGTCACCTCTGGCAACCAGATGGCATGATTGGAAATTAGTTTTGAGAAAAAAATGAAGAAACAAAGGAAGAAAGAAAAATATTTGCTTTCAATCTAAGAAACACCAGGTGCATCTGCTGCCCTCAAGGGGAGTGTTGAAAAATCATTTCCTAGTTGGCTGGGGGGCTGCTGAGTTTTTTGCTCCTTAACGACGAGACACAGCAAAACCCAACGAGGGAAGAAGAGGAGGCACATGGAGCCCTCCAAAGCCGGAGCACAGCCTCGGAGCAGCGCCCGCGCGATGCAGCGAAGGGCTCTCGAGAGCCAGCCGTGGATTTGGGAGGGCTGGAACTGCTCCGGCAGCTGCAGAAGCTGGCAGCAAACACGTGCTGCTCTAACCGTGAGCCCTGCCAGCACTGCCGCAAACACCCACAGCGGTGACTTCCAGCTTCTTCCCCCTGCAAGCCCGCATTTGTCTGTTTTCCATTAGCCTGTTGGCAGCCCAGCGTTTGCTTGGGGCAGAAATGTTCCCCATCACCCTCCGTGCAGGTCTGACAGCACCATCCTCCTCCTCCCAACCCAAAACGGCACAAGGACTCTTTTCATTCTTAGCAATCCCCTTGTTTCTGCTGAGACCCCACCCTGGGTGAGGTAAAGCACCCGCCAGATTCTGCTCCATCACAGCCCTAGATGATGGGCTGTATTTAAAAAGCACGGCAAAGCCTTTAGAAAGTCATTTAGGAAATCACGGTTCTCAGTTCCCAGGTGACTCCTCAGGATGTGGATCAGTGTCAGGAGCAGGGGCTGTGCCCTCCCCATCGCTGAGCAGCATCTTCAGGAGGGCACAGCTCGGCAGGTGCCCGACGAAGCCTGTTCCCTGCTATGGCAGACCTTCACGTCTGGGGTGAAACACGACCAGCTGTACAACCCTGTAGGCACAGCAAAAGCCTCAGGGGCATCAGGGTCCAGAGAAGCCCGGGTGTGTATCAGCAGCATCAGCCGTGCCCAGCTGCCAGCCCTCTCGCTGGGTCAGGTTCCCCCCTTGGGTCTCCCTAAGCCTGCGGTAAGAAGCCAGGCTGGTCCACATCTTGAAGACCCCTTGAAATTGTGCAAAAGCAGAACCCAACACCACCCAGTGCCTTTGCGTGGGCCACAAAGGAGCAAGCAAAGACCCATTCCCCAGCCACATTGTCTCAGACCCAGTTAGGGACACTGGGATGTCCCCACTGGTGGCCCTGGCCCCATCCATCAGCTCTGTCTTGCCCTGGGAGCTCACTCACCCCTGGAGCAGAGCAGGGCTGATCTACTGGTTTCCCTGGGACTCTACTGAAGGATTCAGACAGGGATGAAGATGCCCAAGATCGTCTCTCCTGGGATGATGCATTACCTGCAGCCCTGCTGAGGGACATCCCCGAGCTTTTCCCACCCCAGATGAGCGGCTGCTGCTCTCTTTCCATTTGCTCCCCATCCCCTCCGGGGCATTATGTGCTTGAGGTGTGCTCCACGGCTTTTCTCCTGGTTCACTCCTGGTGTTGTCTTTTATGTGCAAAGTGAATCTCGCTCAGCTCTGAATCACAGACTCACGCTGTCTTTTCCCCATCCCTGTCTTTCAGCGAGGCCAGTGCACATGTCTCAAGGTTGTTCTCAGATCACACATTTCTATAGCTTTGGGCTAAATATTTAGACGGGCTGGTTGGAGGATTTCATCCTTCGATGTTAACATGCAGCTGCATAAATACAGCTCCTAATTTTCTGGGGTTTTTTTTCATGAAAACATTAATGTCTGAGGACAGCTGCTATCCCTAGGACTGACCCATTTGGAAAGCACAGCTGTATTTTTCTGGCCTGTCTTCTTTTCGCCTCGTCGTGAAGTATTTGTTTCCCGAGAGAAAACAACAGATCAATTTTGCTCCATTATGTTCAATGCACTTTTTTGGAGATTTCTTACAGCATTCACTGCACCGTTCCACCCTGTTTATCTGAAACGTTGCAGGAACTTGAAGCATCATTAGATCCTTAAGAGGAATTATTTTTGCCTACGATTTACCAGCCCTGCTTGGAGAAAAGCCTGAAATCAAAGGCAGATGAGCTGCCCTGGAGCTTGTTAGCTGTGTGAGGCCATGCCCTTTGTGCAGATCACACCAGCAGCTCACCAAGGGCGTCCGCAGCCTCCTGATGTTTTCTGAAAGAAATGCCCACCCTCAAGCCCTGCTACAGGACAGTCCTCGCTTTGCTGCCCACACTCTGCTCCCAGAACGTGTTTCCCAGCTCACCTGCTGCAGCTTTTTTCGACACCAAAATAATGATGGAAAAAGATCTTTCCGTCGCCTCTTTGTACGCATTTACTCCATGTTCTACATAAAAGCTTCCCAAACCCAGCTGGATACGAGCATGTCCAATACCATGGATGAAAATAACAGAGTAAATGTTTCCCTGTGTGGGGGGTGAGGCAGTGGCCCAGGTTGCCCAGAGAAGCTGTGGATGCCCCATCCCTGGAGGGGTTCAAGGCCAGGCTGGATGGTTTCAAGGCCAGGCTGGTTGGGGCTGTGGGCACCGGGGGTGGGTGGGAGGTGCCCCTGCCTGTGGCAGGGGGTGGCACTGGGTGGGCTTTAAGGTCCCTTCCAACCTAAACCATTCTGTGATTCTACGACTTTTTCTTTAACTTGAGAAATTAATTTAAAACCTTGTAAGTCCACAGAAACATCACAAACACCTGCTTGCACACCCAGAGGGGTCAATGCCCACGTCCCAGTCCTGGCTGTGCCTGGAACAGGTCATCTCGCCTTCCCCTTGTATCTTGCTCTCTCCATCCTTAGAGTCAGGATGTACAAGGCTTCTCTGCTCTCTAGGGACAGCCCAAAAACATTCAGACAAGGTCTTTGATTGCAAGACAAGGAGCGCTGGCCAACGGGCACACCCTTTAGTTGCTCTTGCTGCGCTCATGTGCCAAGAGCAGCCCTTCAGCATGGGACCATGCAGTGGCAGGTGACCAGGATGCTCCCTGGGACCAACCCCAGCCCGGGGGGAGAGGTTTCCTCTGGGGGCTGAGCATCTCCAGGGAGGCAGGAGCCTCTCTTGGCCACCCACATAACCCACTGCTCCCAGCAGGCATGACTCAACCAGCAAGACCCAAGTGACAGCGTTTTTGTCCAATGGATGCAAACGAGCTGCATTACTCATCCCAGGAGCTGGTGGGATTGGAGGACCATGCCCTGAGGGCAGCAGTCACCTAGCAACTCCGAGAGGCTCTGCCTGCGCTCAGCGGCTCTCCCATCTTCCACAGCAGTGAATGTTAGAAACAAAGTAGGAACACGAGATGAACAGCTTGGGTCCTCTTTAGGGGTGAATTTGTGTTTCTCCCTGGGCTTCATGGCTGGTTTCTGGGTTATTGCTAACAGTCAGGGTGATGCTGGGAGGAAGAGCCCCGGCTGCCCGGCAGAGCCCTGGCCGAAGAGATGGACAACTTCATTCCATCTGGTCTTGGTCCCCAGAGAGCCACTGGGATGGTCAGGCAGGGCTACTCCAGCACTGCCCAGCATGCCCCAGCACGTTCCACCAGCTCATTTCTTTCAATGAACAAACACTGTCCTTGATGTGTCCCAAAACAGACAGTGAGATGGAAAGCAAAGGCAAACACCTCATCCCTCTGAGCCTGCCTCACTCCAGGCAGTGGTTTCTCAGCTCTGGTTCAAGACCAAAGATCTCCTGACCCACCAGCCCTGTGATCCTCTGGTCCACACGGAGCCCTGAGCATCTGTGGGAAGACAGCAAGGTGAAGATCCTGTTTCTTGGCTTGGGAAGATGCTCTCCGCAGTGTTACTCTGGGCACTGCAAAGAAGGTGCCTCAGGACACAGATCCTACAATAACCCTGCTATGAACGCAGGGGTAAGTCAAGCACTGAGAACTTATCCAAGTGCCTTCTCGGATGGAGTGCAGCCATTTGGGTAGCTATACCATTATTTTAAATTTTTTTTAAAAAGTGCCTTTTATAAAAACGTTCCTTTCAGTGGGATCACATCCTCACCCATCATTTTCACAGATTACCACATCCTAGGGGAAAGAAAAAAAAAAAAAAAGCTCAATTCTATAAAAAACAGCACACAAAGAGGCTTTTTGTCTTGAAAAGGGACCCGATGGAGGCACATGCCAAGCCCTCATCACTGCCAGACCCCAGCAAAGCTCCCACGGTGGGGTAACGACCCCCCAGCCGTGACAGCTACCTGCTCCCCCCGCCGCTTCGGTGTCCCTACTCGGGTGGCTTAATGCAAAAGCCATGTGAAACTATGTCAAACGCTTTGCAAAACATTAGGCGTATTAGAGCTACCTAATAACCACGACTAAGCTAATGAATTCAGGCTTTAAGGACCTATGTTTCATAAACCCATTAGTTTTATTCCTAGCCTTTAATTCTCCATCATTTGAATTCCCTTTCGCCTATACCATTCTTTTGTCCAGGATTACGAGCTTGTAGTTCTCTGGGACATAATGACAGCCTTTTTAAAATATACAACAGCCCTTTCCCAGCTTTTCTGTTGTTGATTAAAAATGAACATCTGCAGACTCAATCTTCTGAGCCAGCTCTACTCAAATACGAGTTATACGGACACTGATTTCCAAGTGTACCCCCGGACAACACTGATATAATTTACTACCCTGCTGATTAGAGATGGAATGGGAAAGATTTTATTTCCCATTAGGGAGAGAAAGTGCATCGTTTTGTCTTTCCAAATGCCATAAAGAAATACTGACCAGATATTATGGTGCTGATCGAGCCGTGTCCTCCAGTGATGAACCCACCAGCTGGCACCATTTTGTTCCTGTTTAAAGATATTTAAAGTTTTTTTGCCCTTACTCTTGATAGCCACAGATTTCAAGCTCTTTTAAAAATTGTCCCTCACCAGCTGGCTAAGCTTCATAATTTCTGATACACATCATCTGTTATCTAGTTTCTTTTTTCAAACTACTGCTTTTTCTCTTTTTTTAATATCTCCTCTGACTTGGCTCCTGAATCTGGGAGATCCTGGAGGCAATGCCAACATCTCTTTATGATGAAATCCAGGGGCTTGTCCACATGATGATCTCTACCTAAAAATTCCCAATGTTTATTCACCTTCTTCTGCCCATATTTTAGCCTCCAGACAATTCCAAGCACAATTTTCCCCAGCTCTGGAGTACCATCCCTTTGGAAGCTACCGTATGGCCACAAACAATGACGATGCTGATGAAAATGCCCTTTGTCAGCCCATATTGGACATAACCAGGCTCTGAGCACCGGTTCCTAGGCAACCACAAAATTCCTGTCCAGCAACCAGGTCCAGAATAGGCTTGGGGTTTGTTTTGGTCAGAATACCTTTTGTATTAGGAAATTATTAGTTATCATTACAAGACACCCTTAGAGCGTTTTAATTACTGGCTGCACAGGATTTCCAGCAGAAGTCACCCTCAGTGCCCCCATAATGACAATGGTTTTCTTCCTGCAGCTCATCAGCTAGAACAGCAGATCCCCCCTGCTCCACATGCAGCATCCCCTCGGGCAAAGGACCCTCTCCCACGCCCTGGGGTTCGTTAGGTAACGCACCCGTCCATGGACATTCCTCACTCCTCCAGCATGAAGCCAGAGATCACACAGAGGTACAGGCAAAGGCAATCCCTGCTCCTAGAGACAGCAATCTCCCTTCCTAAGTGGGTAATTCCCAAATTTCCAGCTTCTCAGCATTTCTCCTCACATTTCTGAGCAAGCAGTTATTTACAGGAGTCAGATCTCTCTAGGTTTCTGCACCTATCTGCCTGTCTTAAGCCACTTCTGATTTCCCCCTGGACAGAAATTAAATCTGAGTAAAGAAATTCTTGATGGAAAATAACATTCTCTCCCCAAAGGATATATTATGTTTCCTTCAATTAATAAAAAATTAATCAGACTTATCCTTTTCCACACTTTCTTGAGGTCCTAACCAGTCTGCAGATTGCAGGCAACTTAAAAGTAGGAACAAAGCCCCAAAAGAGACGGAAACAGCCCTCTGCAGCCAGAGATGAAAGAGCCAACACACACAACCAACCTCTCGCTGTGTTTCAAAGGACCTGAGTGTCGGCAGCCAACCATCAGGAGGTCAAGGTCGAAGCGGAGATCACAGGGAGGGTTTGTCATCTGCACCTGATCTCAGATCCCAGCAGGGCCCCAGGGGACCGATGTCCTGAAATAGAAATGATCCAGACACAGGGGTCAACTGAAAAACTGCACCACGGCTGCTGGTAGCCACCGTGTCGAGTCTCCTTCACGACCTCTGTAGAGGGCACGTGGCCATCACAGTGCTGGTCACCAGCAGGCAGTCCACAGCCACCCCCAACAAACACCAAGCCATCCTCCTTCTCCCTCCACCCTCAAGTTCTTCTAGGCTCAGTTTTAAGGCAACCATCCACGCTGCGGTCTGAGCTACCTCCTGATCTTCAGCACATCTAGGGCTCTCCCCAAATCTCCTGTCCTTCCTCCCATCCGTTAGAGATCTCCCAGTCTTGCTGGGCTACGAGCATCATCCCCAGTGACCAGCCCACTGGGAAGCTCGGGTCATGGTTGCCTCTCTTGTTGTCCCCATTTTGGGGGCAAGGGACTGTCCTACGAGAACATTTCTTACCGCAGCTACTGATGCATCTGCTTTCAGAGCAACATCCCTTGAGGTTTGCAAAACCCAAAGTCTCTGCATGTCCAGGCACTACCACCATCAGTGAATTGGAGAGTCAACCCATATTTCCTTTGTAAAAGGGCTTTTTCAGCCCAGCAGGCAAAAAGCAAGATAAAGTATCTCTATTAAAACCCCACTGAATCCAAACTCCGCTTTTGCTGGGGTATTGCAGGTGGGTGACAGCTCCTGGAGCACTTCTCACCCAAAACACCCAGTAGCTTTGTTTCCTTATCAAAGGATTCAGCTCCAAAGGTGGGGATTTAAAGATTTTTCTGCACTTCCCTCCTGTTAGAGCCACACTTCCACGGAGCAGCACGTCTGGAAGGTAAAAGCCAGTGTGCAATACCCTGAATTCAGCGCAATGTTATTTATCCAAGCAGAGAGCAATAATAACACAGCGGCGATTTCATTTCCTTTCAGCACATAAGAACTCCACCGAGCGAAGGTGAGATTAAATAACACAATAGAAAGACAGAGAGCAAGGCAAAAGAAGGTTTTCAAGTCCTTTTCCTTTCCCAGGAGGTACGAAAACCTTCCAGGAGCCTTCACATCTAGAGCTCCCTGGATATCTTCAGCCTCTTAACGAAGATGGCCCAAATACTCCCCAGGAAGACCCACCACCTGCCTTCCGAGGATGTTTCACCGCTAACAGAATATCACATGGACTGGTTTGGGTTTGGACACTCAAACCATTGACACAGCTCCTTCATTATACTGGAAAATTGCTTTCTTTTCTTTCATACATCAGCGAAATGGAGCTGCTTATTTCTAGAGGACAATGAGCAGCATAAAGGAATCTAAATTCCTGATACTGTTCCCAGGAAAACATAACAGGTGTCCTGGCAGAGGCTTTGTGAACAGCATGAAGCCCTGGGGCCTCAGTTCGATGAAGCATTTGGATATGTAGTGAAGTCCATCTTTATCCA
>NW_010117032.1:0-16508 GCF_000699245.1 Pterocles gutturalis
CTTGGAAGAAGCACTCCTTGAACACTAACGAACTTTCTTGAGCCCCTTTATCTTCAAGTACCCTATCGCACGGTATTTCCCCTAGCAATTGCTTGAAAAGGCCGAAGTTGGCCCTACTGAAGTCCAGCGTTGCTATTCTGCTCAGTATTCTATCACAGCCACACGAGATTCTGAACTCCACCACCTCGTGGTCACTGCAACCAAGGCTGCCCTCAACCTTCACCGCTTCAACCAGACCCTCCTTATTTGTGAGAATAAGATCTAGCATCGCTCCTCTCCTAGTTGTCTCATCCACCATTTGTATCAGGAAGTTATCATCAATGCACTGGAGAAACATCCATTCACCACTCACAGAATGTGGGTTTATATTTTTAAAAGTTCTACCGATCATCAGTATTCAATTCAAGGACTCTTTTAGTTAAGTAGTCAGCAGAAAATACAGGATTTAAGTCTTATATTAATTGAACTTCAGTGTTTTTTTAATCAAGCCATTTCACATGAATGCACTATATCATTATAGGGGTTGCTTCTGTGTGGTGATTTTATAACTTCTCTATTTGGCGACTGTGTAAACTTCTTCCTCCATACCCTCAGGAAATTAACTTTTAATATTATATTAAAGAATCTGTTTTAATTCTCTAGTTCAATAGCAACTTATTCTAGATTAGTATTTATCAATAACATTGCCGAAGCAGACTAATTCCCAAAGATGCCTTTGGACATTCTTCTGCAGAGAAAATCATCCAGCTAAAATAAACTGTAGTCATTTTCAGATTGACCTGGATATTTAAAAAAATTATTAGTATACATCATAAGAACATTTGTATAAAATCTATTTACTTTAACGAGGTACTACCTCATAAGTATTTATAGCTGTTAAGTTTCAACAGGGAGTAACAACAACCATCATGCCAGATCTTCACCAAGTTTCAGAATTGCTGGTATTACTTTTCAGGACTGCACATTTAAAAAGCACAGAACAGTGGTATCCACTTCTGTGTGAATAAAGGCTTAGAAATGAGAAATAATAGGATATTCTTGTGGTTTTATAACACCAGTGATTACTATAAGGTCGGAAAAATTGAACATTTTAAGGATCTAGTCTACAGTGCCATCTTCTGTGCTTTAATGCAACACAACCATTGATTTCCATTTCCATTTTTAATAAACTACTACTATCTGTAGTAAAACACATTCTCTCGGTGTTAACACTGGTTTGGAGTCTTCATTTCAGATTATATCTTTAGATCTCTGTGTTGCAAGTAGCAACAAGTATGCTTCAAGTAGATTAGTTCTGTAAAATTCAATGTAGTACAGACTATATTCTTTGGAGAAGGTCATGCTGATACTTTTCTTTGATGTCTAAGAAAGTTCCATCCAGTTCAACAAGCTCCCCCTAAAATCAACAAAAATATTTCACTGATTTCTGTAGGTTGCAGTAGTTAAGAGTACCAGCACTCCACTCCAAATTTGCAGTTCATCTTATCAGAAGTCCTTTATGAGGACCTATCTGTTGAAGTACTAGTGCCCTTAATTTCAGTTGCGATATGGAGAACCATAGATGCACGTTTCACAGTAGTATTCAGCAACAAGCAGAGTCAGATGCCATATTTAGGCTAGAATGATAATAGTGGTTTCCAAGACTATTTGCACGGGTATAAGTTCATTTCTAACAGTTGATCCAATAAAAGTGAAAATGCACTGAAGTATGGGTGCTTAGCTATGAAAAAAATCCTCTGTTTTGAAACAGACTGAAGCACTCAGAAAGCAAATGGGAAGTCCAGGCACATTCAATGGATCCTGGTTTTGAACGCAAAGTCTTGAGACTGACAGTAGGAAAAATATGGGAGTTTCATCTTTAGACTGGCTGTAAATATGATTTAAGATGTAGATGATGAGGAAACTCCTTCCATGATCTGTTTTTAGATCTTTTCAGCACTAAGGCAAGCAAGATGGGCACAGTGGAGAGCAGAGTACGTGACCCAGATGCTTAATTTTCATCACTGTGCAGAATGTACGGAAACAAATACGTAATCGACAACTGTGTTTGGAAGTCATTATTTTCCAAAATCCATGTAAGAAATGGGTACACAAGAAAATTAGAAACACTCAGTGACTAAGAAGAAATCTGATATCATTTCATGATGAAGAAGAAATTTGATATAACTGGCATTGTCACAACTTGTTGAAATGTATCACATGATTGGCACATGAAAACTGTTACAATTTGTTTTCTAATCATAGAAAGGATAATAGAAGGGTAGAATCTGAACTCTCCACTAAAGGTACAGTTATCTGTTTTATTGGTGATTCAAAACCCAAGGATCACAAAGGCATATAGATCAATGTGCTAGTTAACGTAGCTTAGCAGAGAGAACCCGTCACTGCCTGTAACTGTCCTCTAAATTATGAGGATGAGTTTCTTCCTAAGTATCTGTTGATTATGTGCATGAAGGGAAACCATGCTGTTACAGGGACTTGAATCTGAGAAATGCTGACTGGTGATCTCATGGAGCTGGTAATGAAACTTCTTCATAATCCCTCAAATTATGCATGATGATTTTATAACGCACAAGGAATTAGAGCAAGAAAAGGTAACTCAGTTTTGGACTTCATTGTGCCAGATAAAGCTGAATAATCCTGGTACTGGGAGTTAGTGGTTGCCTAGAAACTGGGGAACACGACCTCATATTCAATAAGAACAAAACCTGCCCCAAACACTGATATAAAAAAAAATGCACAATGCTCCAAATTAGTTTATATTCAAAAACTGAAGGAACTAAAGAAAAAACCGATTAGAGGAAAAAATGTTGAGAAGAAAAAAAAATTAATAAAAGCCTCCAGAGTTTCCCAGTGCTACTGTTAAGAATGGAAACAACCTTAGCTAAAAGTTTGCCTTCGTTCACTGGCAAGTACACGAACACAAAATGTTAAGGAAAGTATAATTGGTGGAAAAAAGTGAAATAGTTAACAACATAAGACATACGAATTGCCTAAAGTAGCTTAAGACAACAGTGGAATACACAGACTAGTAGAGCTAAAGACATTTTTGAAAAAAATTGAAAGTGGATGGGGACCAAAATAAATTATATAAAGGCCCATTACCAAATGAAGATTGTAAAATTGTCAATAATGATATGGGAAGAACATAAGTTTATAATAAATACTGTGTCTCTATATTTGGAAAGAAGCAGAGTGCTGCATTCATACCATATGAGGACAGGGAAGCAATTTCTAGGCTATTAATAAGCCTTAGGAAGAAGTTAGACAAATCTACTTACGATAAATGTTCTGAAACAGGAGGCCTAGAGAACTTGCATCAGAGGGTCATACAAATGCTGGTTAAGGAAATTTGTGGCTCACTGATATTAATTTATAACTAAAGTGGCTATATGAAAGAAATAGCTCTCTCCAATTTATCCGACTCTGATAGTATTAAAATTTTGTTTGATAAAGCTCATGTGCAGATATCACACTCTTACATATCCTTAATTCCAGATGAGTTAATAGCATGTCATCCAAAGGCACTCCAGTACCAGAGTTGCATAGAATTAGCTGTACAACTCCACATCCATGCTGATTGGTTTCCTTTTCAGAACAACTAACCAGACAAGGTACAGCACCATTCTGGTTTCTCTTCTGAAACCAGCTTGTTCACTGCTGGTTTAAGCAGGTCCTCACTCCATCACACTGCATTAGCACTACCTTAGTTTTTTGTAGCAATTTTGGACTGCATGCCATTCTGTCAAAATGTTTGCTTCATGCAATACAACACCAGTAACATCTGCTAAATGAATTAACATTTAATTCATTTAACATTAATGATTGACAAACCTCAGCACACAGCTGCCAGGAAGGAATAGCCGCCAAAGGGATTTGTTTTTAGTGGGGTTCCACCTGTATTCAGAGTATGGAGGATACTAAGCATCTTCTTCAGTAAGGCTCTCAAAGTCATTGTAATTGATCATAAAAATATCTTGAAAATTTCCACATGTTTTTTGGAGTGGCAGTGAATGAGATGGACAGGATGCAAAAGTCAGAGCTAGCTGAATTGTTTAGGGAACTGCCTTCAGAATTTTTTTTTCTTTTCAGTGTCACCAAGGAACAGGGAAAAAGAACTCTACACTTACAGAATGAGGTGCTCTAACCTGGTAACTAGTGACTCAAAAAATAACTGAGATCAACAATCCAACATAAATTCCCATTAAAATGTTACCATAAATAGATGACATGATTCTTGGTTGGGAACAAAAAGACATGCCAAACACTTCACTCCTGTGAGGGAGCTATTTTAATTGTGTAAACACATGCTAGTGTGTGGAGCAAAACTGGTAGCTGGATACAACTACTACATTATATGATCTCATATTCATAATCAAAGGATTTTAAAAATGAAGTGTGTTCAAAAAAGAGCTATGGAATTGTCTGAGAACTGTAGAAATAGTTAGCTATTGAAAAACTTAAGATGATTAAGAAAAGACTTGAGGAAGTACCTTCAAAAGAAGACAGTTATGAATGCTATCAGTATCTTTCATGTAACAAAGAAAGGCATAAAGGAATCAGTATCATAAAGCTAAAGCTAGGCAAATTGAAATTTGAAGTGTAGATTATAAAAATTAGGATGGTTAACTACAGGAATAAGCTGACCATTCTGATGGATTTTCTAATATTTTTCCTAATATTTTCAAATTCATATCAGATGCTATTCTAAAAGAGCACATTATGTGAGGAAAACTGCCAACAGCATTTCAAAATACTTGATCTGATGGCTCATCCTGGCCCTTAATCTATAAAAGCACATCAAATTATTCACTGATGCTCAAGGCTTATGTAACAGCATCCAGCTGGCTAGAAGAGTATTTCCTGGAAAGCAATGACCTGGCCTCAGTTATTCATGCTTTTGTCATTTCTCATTTAGACTGCAGTGATTCAGCGTTCAATATAAATTGTCATAGTGTTTCAGTGCTTACAGAAATTCATCTGCTAAAGAATGCTACATCTCATTTCAACAGTGCGGGCCACTGGAAACATATCATAAGTCCCCCAGGCTTTTCCTTACCTTTGCATAGACTATCTAAAGAAGTCCAAGCTCTTGATTCCTTTTTGTTAGGATACACCATAGTTGGAGGTCAGGGATTAAAAGGTCTACATAATGTTTTATATTGAAAACCAAACTTTGCAACTTGCTAACAGTTTGCTCTAACATAATGGGACTCCCTACTCCTTGCCTATATCTGTATCTAAATGTCATTTTATGGGCCAGACCAACCTGGTTCTGCACATGCTCCAACCCTGTAAAGACTTCAGCCAGTTGTGATTCAAAAGCCTTATGATTATGTTTGGACACTGTTGTATTTAGAATTGTAGAATAATTTAAGCTGGAAGAAACCTCAGGAGCTCATCTAGTGCAACTTCAAGTCAAAGCTCATCCAGCTCCAAAGGTAGGTCAGTTGCTCAGCCCTTGTCCAGTCAAGTTTTGTGTATCTCCAAGGACAGAGATTTCAAAGCCCTTCTGGGTTACCTAGTTGAGTCTTTGGCAATCCTCATGGTGATTTTTTTTTTCCTGTCACTAGATAGTTTAACTTCTTGCAGTTTTAAATTGTTGAGTCTCATTCTTTCATTGTATGAACCTCTCTGAGAAATTTAACTCCACCTTCTCTGTAACCACCCACCCAGTTTAGTTAAACACAGCAGTCAGGTTCTCCCCATAGTCCTCCTTTCTCTAAGTGGGTCAAACCCAGCTTCCTCAGCCTCTTGCTCCTTCAACATCTTTCTTGTAATAGGAAGCCCTAAACTGGATATAGTACTCCAGGTGGAATCTCACAAATACTGCATAGACAACAGAGAATAATTACCTCCCTGAACTGCCTGGCTATGCTCCGTCAAGTGCAGCCCCATAGACTGTTAGCCTTCAGCTCCACAAAGCCCACCCCTGACATGTTCAGCTTTTTGTCCACAGGTCCCTTTCTGCAAAGTTGCTTTGACCCATCTGATCTAGTGTATCCCACTCATACCTGGTCACAATTTATTGTGCAGGCAATCCTGTGACAGAGTCAACTTTTCTTGAGAAGGGAATTATCCAAGATGACAGAATTTAAGGTCAAAAACTAGGCTTTACAAACCTAACTGCTTTCTTTAGCATGTGCAACGTAAGGCTCAAACTATTCCTAACACCAGTGTTAAGCAACATGAATGCTAAAAGAGAATTAAAAAGCCCTCAAGACAACTTGTCTCTAAGAAACTACCTCTTCTCTTCCTTTATCCTAAAAAAAAAATTTAAAACTACTTAACAAAACAAGACACTGAACACGCTTCTCCTGGTGGGGGGAGAATATAAAAATAAACTGCAGAGAACAAATGTTCAAAGGCAGACAACCATGTTTTTCACTGGACTGGAAAATGCACAAATAATTTAGTGCTGACCCCAACGTAAAAAGAAAACAAGAAGAGAAGAGAATTCTTGATACTTACCTTTTTTTCTGTTTGGCAACTGAAATTATGTCATTATGAAGTTATAAGAGTATGACAATCATTATGATAAATGATCTAAATATGACTAATGTTATCATCCAGATTAGGATAAAAGCTTATTCTCAGAGTATTATTGTTAAGGGCAAAGACCACAACAAGATCTGCCATTCTGTGTATAACAACCCATAAAACCTCATTCAGTAATTTCCATGTCCAGTGCCAGCTACATACAGCTTGAATTAGCATGCATGTTTGGACATGTGCCATCTTACTTGACAACATGAAGAAATAAAAAAATCTACATGTCCATTGGCAGTCTTCCCTGACAGTTAAGCACATTCTTGATTTAAAAATATGCACATTATTTTCAGCCTAAATTGCTCTACCTTTGATTTTCACCTGTTGAAAGTACATTTTACTGCCTGTGTCTGCAGGGTCAAAGTCTTCTAGTAACAATATGCTATCCTTGTATAGGCACTTTGTATTTGAAATTAAGCTGCCTCTTAAATACCTCTTGAGTAAGCTAAATTCATGAACTGTTTTACTGTAAAATATATTTTCTATTACTAGAATCTATCTTTCTAGGTCTTTTCTTGAAAACATTGTTTCTTTTTCAACATATTTTCTTTCCAGCAACAAAACAAAAGCAGGATATAACAGCAAGTTATTACTCTCATCAATACTTTGCTTAGCTCCTGACACTTTATCACCTCCTGGCACTTAAAACTTTTCTCATTACGCACCCAAGGTTGATACTAACTCTTGCAATGAGAAAAAAAAAAGATCAACAGTTCTCACTGTGCTGCTAGCGCCATCACGTTCTCCAGGCCCACAGAAAAACATGCATGTACACAACCCTGTTGGGGAGCTACAGAGTACTTTCACTCACATACTCCAGCTGCACTCCATTTTGATGTAGAAGTCACCAAGACTAATGTCCTAGACTTCTAGCTCTTGGGATGATTAGAAAATTGAGATATTCTCCATCTCATAGTTACATTGTCCATAGCACTTGGACTGACACCCTTCTGACAGTGACTAAAAATTTCAACGTTGTTCTTTTTTGCTTAAGCTTTGATACCCATGGCTGACGTAGGCCTAGGGATGCTGCTGTAGACCATGTCACACATAAGCTACTAAAGACATCATGGAGTAAAACAGTAACTCAGCAGGCATAAAAACAACTATGGAGCCACATTCAGATGGATCAGATAGTTCCAGTATTTCTTGACATTAGTGGGAACATTTCCAATGGCTTCAGTGAGTGCAGAATTGCCTGAAAACAATAGATTTTTTGTGGTTGTTTTTACATTTCAACAAGCTGGATTTAAATTCATTAACATTCCAAATGAGATCAATAATGAATAGTTCAGTAATAATTACCAGGACTCTACAGAAAACTCCATAAATTATGTCATGAACTATACACTGCATGTGCCAATTTTCCATAAACAAGGGATTCATTCACTCTCTGTTTTCTAACAATAAGCACGTTTGGTAATTGTGACTAGAACTATACGTTGTTCATCCAAATTTAAAACTGTGCTCATTTATTCCTTTGCTAAAATTGTCCTTTCCTTCCGATACTAGGTCTGTAAGAAACAGATTCAGCCAAGGTTTCCTCCAAGGCAAGGAAGTTCTCTTGAACTTCATGACCTAGATCTGAGTTTGAGCTGAAAATTCACCTGTTCTAATAAATTTGCCAAGGCTAAATGTGATCTGCCAATAGCTAATTCAGATGACTGCAAGACAACTGGGCCGCCTGCCATAACAATTTTGTTGCACATCTCATAGTGCTGTAGTGTTTATCCTGAGGATCAAGACCCCAGAGTAAAGTGACTCTCTGAAAAACTCCTTTATTTATTTAAAAATAAATAAATTATTGGACTTCCTGGTCATAGACAGTGTTTGAAAACCTGAGGGTAGAGAAGGCCATAGTAAAGACTTCTACTTTTAAAATTACTTTTAATTCCATTTCATTAATGAATAATCCCTGGTCACAGTATTTGACCGCATTGTAGATAAAAATCAATGGTAGGTCAAAAATGAGAACTGAAAGGGAAGAGATTTTTTAGAAAGATACTTTTATGTTTTGTGGAGAAATTACCAGTTGTGAACTTATTGGTGTATTTTACTTGGTGAACACTAAACTCTCAGCAGTGGTAAAAAAAAGAAAGAGATTATCCTGAAGCAGAATTTTAAAACCATATTTACAGAAACTGTAACTGCATTTCCAAAATGTTTACAAGGAACTATGAATTTTACAGTACTCAAAATTCAAACTGACATTTGTGAGTCCAAATGTGGAAGAAGATTATTTGATACTTTGCCTTCAAAAATTAGCCTTAAAAATTCATATGCTGACCGATTGTTTTAATAGCCAGTAACACAGAGCTGAGAACTGGAAGAAATCAGTTAACTTAATCCAGACACTTATTGAAAGTACCAATCAAATTGTGCAGTCTCATCCATTATCTTATCATTTTGAACCTGAAGTCTACCTTCTGTCTGCTACTTCAAATGAAAATGTGCTTCAAATGAACATTCACTCCTGAAAGTAGAAAAAACTTATAATTACAGCCTTGTGTGAAAATTATATTCATGGCCACCATCACTTATTTGTTCTTATGGCAATATTATTCTTCTCTGAATTATATATTTTCGTTCTCTGATGTGTACTGTTTTTAGGCAAACTTCTTGTGAAGTTAAACAAGCCAAGCTCCTCTAGTCTCTTTTGTAAACTAAATTCTCTATTTCCTTGGTCATCTCAGTCTCTTTTCTCTGTAGACTGTCTGAATCCATCTTTCCTGATTGTGGATGATCAGAAGCATTTCATTAAAATTAATTAATTCATTTCCTTGAGATGACCACACTTGTCTTGGTAAGTGGCTTGGTAAGTGTCATGGCTCACTTCTACATAGGTAAATGCACTTACTCCCCTGGTTTTCAGCACTCTCCTGAGAATGTCCACATTAAACCCTGAGCCATGCCCAGGCACTACCTGGGAAAGTGTTAATTGGCCTAAATCGAAAACGTGCAAAGGTTGTACTTGCTACTTAAAGTAGGGACTATCATGCACCATGTATTGGGCCATGTCTTGGTCTTGTTTCACTTATTTGCATAGTTGTAGCCTATGATGAATGCTACAGTGGTACCAGTACTTCTCAGGTTCTCCTGGAAATACTTTTCACAGCATATCGTAGATCTGAGTTTGCCTTCCTGATGACTGTGTCACATTCATAGTTCAAAGCCACTCTGGGGTTAGCTGCTGCACTTGCTTCTTTCTCCATCCAACTGCTGTAACCTTCCAGGCTTTTACCAAGTCAAGCCATTTGTGGTTGTCTAACTGTGAAATTTCAGTTCTCCAAGGGGTCCAAGAGTGAAATAATTGTATCTCTACACCACAAGCTAGTAAATCGGACTTGTAAATTGTACTAGGTCCATTCTCTACACGGAGAAAGTAAGGAAATGGGCAACATAATACAGTGAACAAAGGGGCTTATGTATTATCATGTAGATGACCATATTTACTTGGTAAGTGAGTGCACATGAGTTACCAAAATTCACACAAACGCTGAGGTTTTTTTCAGGTACTGTGATTCACCAATAGTCATATGCCAATAACTTCCTACATTTCCTCAATTTCATTCCAAGATTGCATGTTAGTAGAACACCCTGAGAGATTTCACGTGTATTTGTTAAAACAATACCCAGAGAAATTCTGTGTGCATTATATGACATTAAAATCTCAGTCTATGCGTGTTTATCAAGCTTTCATTCAGAGACCACATATGAACATTCATATTCTTCATCCCCAGGAAGTGTATGGCCAAATCAGCTTTAGCACTCTGTTCACTTGAATCTTTGATAACAAACCCCAAAGCATTCTGGTCAAATTCAAATGCAATACAAATAAAAGCAACACTGACTTTGACTCTTTATTTCTTAAATGTCTTATCTCTTAGCCACCAGAGGAAGCTTATTGAGGCTATGAACAGCTGAAATAAGTGATTGATAATGGAGAGGGGGAAAAGTTAATTAAAGATTTCAAATGAGGATTTTTGATACCCTATGTGTTCAAACAAAGTGCCTTTCTTAGATCCTACAAAGCCTTACCCATATGCTAATTTCATGGAAATGAGGTTTATTATACTCTGTGGATTTTTCATTAAACAAGCAGAGGCATAACTATATATATTCTTCTCTCCCTACCCTAAGCTCTCACACATACTGTGAAAGGTGTGATAGCTACTTGCTTTTAATCCATTTTTATTCCTTGTCAACTTGTCTTTGTTGAATCAATAGAAAAGAGACAGTACACTGTACAAGATGGGTCCCCAGTCTGACTGAACTCAGTGTTTCTTATGATCTACCCCAGCACTGTTCATTTCTGCTGGTCCTTAAAATGCAAACTCTCCACATGCAAACTATTTATTGGGAATGATGCCTGGGACATCCTAACTAACACACCATGTCAGAGACTGGGCTAATATTTTAACATTGCATTCAAAACTGAATCCATTTCCCAATAATTTTCCCAATGCAAATTTGCTATTTTGGACATATCTTCAGTCTGTATCCACACCTTAGATTCAAAAGATTTTGTCAGATCTTTCTTTGGGCTCTTTTCCTGAAGCAGTTGCATCCTCTTCACACCTTCAGAGGGTTCCACCTGGCCCAGAGTGCAGCCACCAGGAAAGGAATATGCAGACTTTCTGTTTTGCTCCTAACTACAGGTCTTTTAACAGAGTATATCACATACTGTATTTATGCATGTAGTCCTTTTGCTAAGGAGGAAAAAGAGACAGGTAAGTTTTTAGATATCACCAATAAACACTTTCTCAAGGCCATCCAGAGACCTCAGAAAGCTAAACTAAACTGCCTGGAAACTCCTTTCAGACTTAATGGTGATGAAACTGCTTGGAGAGCACCTACATGCTATTTTCTGTAGCACCCTTCTGTTCATAGCTGTTCATAATACTATGTATCTGAACACACTTTACAGCTAAGAAAAAGCTGCTCAAATTCTCTAGTTTTCTCCGCTGTATTTACTCTCTCCACTCGTTACTCTGCCTGAAAGACTAACAGCTATACTTGCTTGGTCATCCAACACAGAGTGCTCACCAACATCATAGAGCAGGCTGAACTCCAAATAGCAAGCATCAGTGTCACACAATAAAATGGCAATGTTAAAAGCATATTTAATTAGATAAATAACAGCATGGTACATATTTTTAATTTTAAACAGAGAGAAGTGTGGAAAAACAGTTCTGATCTGGACACTGTGTGTGGCTCAAGAATGCTAGTGAACCACTTACTCTACTTACTATTTATTCAACTATGTTAAGCCTGGCTTAGTTCCTTTTGAAATATGAGGAATTCATTACACTTTTTCCAGCAACAGATCTATGAGGATATACATTTTTTTTAATATTCTGTATAATTTTTTTATTTCCCTTATTTTACCAACAGATTCAGATGGACATAAAGGACTCAATTACATTTTTCAGTTACACCCAGTATCCTATATATATCCTATACGTAACTTCGTATCTATTATATGTCACTTGAAGTGTCCTACATATCCCTCAGCTGCCAGTTTGGAAGGGTTTCCTGGTTTCTTCTAGTTTACTGCCATATTTGCAGTGCCCATAGATGTCCTATATATCACAAGGCTTCTTAAGAAGCCTAAACATTTATGTTCAGGCACCTTAATCAAGCTCAAAGTGCTGTAATATAGGAACATAACTCTTCTGGAGAACGCTTTAGATAAAAATACTCATTAAATAATAGCATGAATGTTTGTCATCCTTCTTTCCATCAACCTCAGACTCTCTAAAAATTATAAAAAGAATGTAAATTCCAGGAATTAAATAATTTTAACTGTTGTTTTTAGATATTTTCCTCCTTTTGTGCTCTTTCTTGGATATTTTATAGTTATGGTTTTTGGTCTTTCCATTTAGGTAGTGTGTTGAGTTTGAGGATTTTTGCAGTCTAGACACCTCCTAAACATCCTCTGTTGATGTCCTAGTAGGTGTCTTGTAGATTTTTCTAATCTAGACATTTAGTATGCTGCTATATGTGAGCTGGTGAAGTATGTGGTTCTTTCCAGGGCTATTCTTATCATATAGATTTTGCTCTTCCACTAAAATCTCCTGCATTTTTTATGGCTTTCATAAGAACTAAAGATTTAAAAACAAATGTTTGGTTTTCTTCGCTTTTAAATGTAAAAGATTCACCCTACATTCATCTTGAGGTATGGAAGTAGTAAGCTGTATCACTGCAAGCAAAGATAAATTACCAACAGTAAGAATTAAACATGAGACCTCTGGATCCAAACACACATATTTCTACTGACAGTGCAAAGGGGCCCTATTCCACAGCAAAGGGCTGTGGCAAGGTCATCAACTTCTCTCTGCATAAAAGAGGGATACAATACTGTCTTCAAAGGTTAAAAAAAAAAAAAAGAGTCCACTGTTTTCTGCTGAAGTGCATTTATTTTTATCTCATTCTATAGAATCAAACAAAATATGTGACTACTTTAGGAGTCTTACAGTGAATGATTTATATGACCAGTTAGTGAAGTCGTACTAAATTCAGGAATTTTCTCTGTAAGTGTATTGATTTAAATTACAGTGGGACACATAGAAAACTAATTAGGAAGCAACACTTGGCTTCCCAGAACAAATCGTTAGGCCAGCTCTTCAAAGATAATGGGCAAAATTATTAACCTCAAATACACAGCATCCTGTCTGCTAATAAGATGTATGTTTATTTTTCCAAGCTCAGAACCTGAAAATGTAAAGGCTAATGAGTAGTTAAAAGTCTCCTGAAAAGAAAGGGTAGGATGCTTTTCAGAATATGGCTAGGGAAACTAAGGTGTTAAGCAGAGGGAGAGGCAGAAAGAAACAGTTTCTATAGAAAGAGTCTAAGACACTGGTGCCTTTCCAGAACAAGGGCATAGCAAACTATAGGGAGAAGCTTCATATGAATATATGCTGCATTTAGTGGTTTAAAGCATGTTTTATTTTATGCTTTCATTCTAAATAAATTGCACTTCTAGAAGACTATCAGTCATATTGGCCCTGGAGAAACTGGCTGCTCATGCTTTAGACGGGTGTACTCCTCACTGGGTAGAAAACTGGCTGGATGGCTGGGCCCAAGCAGTTGTGGTGAATGGAGTTAAATCCAGTTGGCGGCTGGTCACAAGTGGTGTTCCCCCGGGGCTCAGTGTTGGGGCCAGTTCTGTTCAATATCTTTATCAATTATCTGGATGAGGGGATTGAGTGCACCCTCAGTAAGTGTGCAGATGACACCAAGTTGGGTTGGAGTGTTGAGAAGAAGAAGAGGGAAGAGGGAAGTTCTACAGAGGGATCTGGGCAGGCTGGAGTGATGGGCCAAGGCCAATTGTAGGAGGTTCAACAAGGCTCAGTGCCCGGTCCTGCACTTGGGTCACAACAACCCCCTACAGTGCTACAGGCGTGGGGAAGAGTGGCTGGAAAGCTGCCTGGCAGAAAAGGACCTGAGGGTGTTCATCAACAGCCAGCTGAATATGAGCCAGGAGTGTGCCCAGGTGGCCAAGAAGGCCACCAACATCCTGGCTTGTATCAGAAATGAAACTGCGTGGCCAGCAGGATGAGGGAAGTGATTGTCCCCCTGTATTCAGCACCGGTGAGGCTGCACCTCAAATACTGTGTTCAGTTTTGGGCCCCCCACTACAAGAAAGACATTGAGTTGCTGGACCTTGTCCAAAGAAGAGCAGCGAAGCTGGTGAAGGGTGTAGAGCACAAGTCTTATGAGCTGAGGGAACTGGGATTGTTCAGTCTGGAGAAAAGCAGGCTGACGGGAGACCCTATCTCTCTCTACAACTACCTGAAAGGAGGTTGTAGCAGGGTGGGTGTTGGTCTCTTCTCCCAAGTAACAAGTGACAGGACAAGAGGAAATGGCCTTAAGTTGTGCCAGGGGAGGAAAAATTTCTTCACCAAAAAGGTTGTCAAGTATTGGAACAGGTTGCCAACAGAAGTAGTTGAGTCACCATCCCTGGAGATATTTAAAAGATGTGTAGATGTGACATTTAGGGACATGGTTTAGTGATGGGTTTGGCAGTGCTAGGTTAACAGTTAACGTAAACAATTCTATGATTCTACATATTACCTTGGCATGGCTGCAGGTAAATGGGAACTACAGAGTCCAACCCTATTTCAGATCCAGCCTTTGAGTGGGAGAACTGCAAGACAGAGGACAGCAAAAGACCTGAAAAGGACTACATTAGTTCAGACTACAGGAGCCACAGGACATTGAGATACTGCTACTCTGTCAGAATACGGAAAAAAACCAAAGTTCTCTTTCATTATAGTTAATATTTTGCATTCTAACAGCCCATGTCTTTATTTTCTTTGTACGCCTTTCTGAGGCATAATTGTCAAGAGAGGACTTTTTTCCCCTGAATAAGGGGACTCTTCCTTGTACCATCCAGATCTTCTTCTGCTTGTGGATCACCTTTAGGCATTTTGACCCATTTTGGTCTGAGCAGAAATTGTGTTACTGTTCCAAAATGCAATGCATGGTGAATCAGGATGTGACAGCTTTATACCCCGGGTGATAGCGCGGTGAACAGGCACATTACAAAAAGGGCAATTACTGTAGGCTTTGTGATGTTATTTACAGTACTTACTTTGCTAACATGAGCAGCATTGTAAAAATGATAGTGGTTAAGACTGCTAAAACGTAAGTCTAGAGTTTTCTGCAGCACAAGTGGCTGGTGTGCTGATAAATGACAGTGCATGAAATGGTGGCCATGAAAAGCAAATTCACAGTGAATCACCCTCAACACCAGATTGGACTAAGAGCATTGCAAAGCTGATTTGTGGGCTGATGTTGCCATTTAATGTGGCTTCCATCAAACTGTTCATAAAATTCATAGCTGCAACTAACCTCCATTACTGTGTCCTTGTACATTCTTCTTGAAAATAACTTGTTTATGAAGCTTCAACAGTGCAGAAGGATATTGTATGATCTGAAGAAAATGGAGGCGATTCATGTAAACATCACTGCAAAGCAGTGGCCAAAAGGCATATTCCCCGTGTGGGCTTCAAATTCGTACTTTCACATCGTGATTATGTCTAACAGGCTTTGTGATCATCTCTGCCATACATGCTGAGACCAGCCTACAGGCAGCGGCAAGTCCATAGCCCATAGATATCTAGGCAGACACCTAATTTATGAACCTTAATCTGGAGCTGAAATCCACCCTTTATCACTCTGGTAAGTCTCCAGTATTCTTGCAGACCAATGGTATGACACTCAAGAAACATGAGCGCTGTTCATGACCCACAAAGGTGCCTGCCTTCATCTCCTTGGAGAATCCCTGATTTAGACATCAGCACCAAATAAATTCTGTATTAACATCAAAACCATTTTAATTAAACAGTTTATTTTTATTTGCAAGTTGATAATTTCACGTAACGTTTTCTCCTGTGTTGGTATCAGTCACCGAGGTCAGTAGCTCGGAGCCGGCTCAGCCAGCACCGGACCGACCGATCTCAAGGTACAGGGGGGTTTGGGAGTTTCAGAGGAAAACCTCGGGCAAGGGGCGTAAGCCGACTCCCCCCGCCAGCTCTCCCGCGAGAGGCTGACGCGGCACGGGGGGTGGCAGGGCAACGGGGCCCCCCCCCCCCATCCGCCCTTAAATTCGCCAGGAGAGAGCAGCTGCTAGTCCCTGCCTCCAAGGCACGAGGCGGGCGGAGGGCGAGCCCGCAGGGCACCTCTGAGGAGGAGCGCAGGGCTGAGGACCAGCGGTAGTACATACATCCCACCTACCCTCCAGGCAGAGTGGTAAGTACTCGGCTTCGAGCGAGGGCTGCAAAGGCTGCGGCTCCAGCTGGGGGGTCTGCACCATCTACCCCTGCGGTGAGTGATGCCTCCACCCAGACGGAGCTGTGGAAGGGAGATGCTGCGGTGCAGACCTTGGATTGCAGGGGGTGCCCGGACCTTTCCCCTGGGGCAGGGGCAGACCTGCCTGCACAAGGTGCGCCCCG
>NW_010117032.1:17366-17664 GCF_000699245.1 Pterocles gutturalis
GAGCCTTGCCAACCTGGTGAGGAAGGCTTTAAACTAATATTGCCAGGGGAGGGGAGCCTTAATCCATCCCACTCTTACCAATCCAATGACAGAAAAGCCAGCAACAAATGCCCAGAGCCTGGAAAAGGTTCACAGGCTGGAATGAGGGGGGCTGGAGAGCAGCACACAGGAGGTCCAGCCTCTTTGGGAGCCCAACTTAAGTGCTTCTATATGAATGCACGTAGTATGGGGAATAAACAAGAGGGGCTGGAAATGTGTGCACACTTGCAGGAGTATGATCTTATTGGCATTACGGAGA
>NW_010117033.1:0-25212 GCF_000699245.1 Pterocles gutturalis
TCCAGCCAGCCAATTCCTAATCCATCGTAACATAGAATGTGGATTTCATCGATTCACTTAGCAGTAGTTGAGTTATATACCTGTTTCACACTGGGTTACACAGAGGCAGAATCTGGGGTATCATCATTTCAGTACCCCTGAGCTGAGGCACTTGTATGTGACAAGTCACTTGTACGCGTATTCTCTCCATCACAGAAAAAAACTGCAGAAAACTATTAAAACTAGGGAAGTTTTATTGACTAAACTTAGGTACTGCTATGCACTTCCAAGCTCCTTTGAAGTCAATCATCTCTCAAATGTGTAAAAGATGCAAGATTGGAACCCCAATTTTTTTTACAATGCCATGGTATAAAATTTTCCCAAAAAACTTATGTCTTTTATTTCTTTATTTTCCCATTGTGTTTGCTGTTATCAACTAAACTACTTCCCTACTTACTATACAGTCGGCTGAACAACAAATGATCTACTTTTGATTACATTAAGACTTTTCAAGACCCATTAGAGTCTGCAGCTGACGTAGCTAGTTTTAAATCCAGTTCCAACTAGTAACAATGAGCTATCCTTGATCAAAAACTAACTGCAGCCACCACTGCAGAGATAAGAGACATTCACAGAGTATGCAAGTTAGATTTATTTTAAAGCCAGTTAAAGATAAAAATTTTCATAACAACTGTGCACATATTCAATGCACAATTCAATAAATCAAATCTTTTCAAGTCAGCATTTTTTCCAGAAAAACAGCAGCCATGTTTGGTACTCAACACATCTAGGTATCGATTTTTCCTGCATGCCGACAGTTCACCAACAGCTGAAATGAAGATACCTGACACTATGTGTACTGTATGTATGTATGTACAGTGTGGAAAACCATTGCTACCTTCTCCTCTGGATCCTCTCTCAACTCTCTTCCATTTACACACATAGACCATAGGTACCCAAAAACACTTCACAAGTAAATTCACAGGATAATGCATATCAGCAACACCAGGAAAATTTGTCACCCTCTGAAATAATACAGGTTAAATTTAGAAATGAAAGGAATTTGTATACACGCTTCTGCAGCCAAGAAGTCACAAGACAACCGATTAGTAGGAGTTACATTCTCAGGAATTATGTTCTCAAACAAGGGAATGAAGCTGGAAGAAGGGATTAAGGTGTTCCCAGTGTCTACATATGAAGATGTTTTAAGGAATGTCAGCAGGTAGGGATTTTGCAGACCTCATATCCCACAACCTCTGCAACCCAAAATGCGTCTGAACCAGGAACTCCAGCACTGCAAGCTGATTTTCCAACATCCTCAGAGCACTTCTTTACAGATTTCTGCTTTTATAAATTCTTCAGGTTTGAACATCACCAAAGGCAGTTTCTTACCACTTTCCACAACCATTCAGTGTCCACCAAACAGCTATGTGATGAACTTGAGCTGTGTGGCAAGAGCTAATGTTTTGTACACTTTAATTTGACTGTATAGCTTTCCCAGAACTCAGTTACTTATTGAGCTACAAGGGTAAAAAGGGCAAGCCAAAGCAAGTTAGCAGTTCCCAAGCAGCCATGGATTAAAAGTGTCATTTTACAGGCATTTCAGTCCTGACTGTAAAGACCAGACAAATAAACTCATACTGAAGAATCTCCTCTTTGTAGCAGCAATACCAACATAGCAAGTCACTTCAGCTTTATTTAGCCCTTCTAATGACTTTGTTTCCCTGAATGCAGACCTAGCAACCCCAAGTGGATTATTCTTGAAACAGATTTATAAATGAACCCTTCTCCCCATTCATCAGGAAATTTGGCATATCTTTTTGCTCAGGATTGTAAACTCAGACAACAGCAGTGGCCATGCAGCAGTTCCCATTTCCAAGAGCATGGTCAGTGCTCTGCGATGCACACAGATACACGCCCTGGCAAGCACAGTTTTCCTGGTAGTCTTTTTGGATAAAGACGCCCAGTTGTACTTTTCAATTTACACAAAAGGAGACAACAATAAGATCCTGTCTTTTCATATCTGTGAATATTTGAGCCCCAGGCTCCAAAAATGAAAAGTTAAAGGCAAAGATGAGTCCCAACACATCATTTTCTTCCCTAAATTTCAGAAACATTTAATCTATTAAGAACAGAGGTACCAACTGCCACTTCAAACCTACACCCCAATTCAAATCCAAACTCTACCTGACCTTGAAAAAAACCTGAAAGTAGGATACGATTTTAGGTCCTCAGGATCACTTTCAGTGTCCTATTGCATACCTTACTGAAATCACACTGGCAAAACATAAACAGTATAATGCAGAAGACTGCAAAAAAGAACAAGCCTGGAGGAATGAAAGGCTTTTGGCAGACTGGTTCCTCCTAGTTTTATAAATTCAGCTAAATCTTTCCTTGAGGATGAGTGCAGAAAGGGAATTTAAAAAAAACAGCTAAGTATGTTTTTCAAAATAGCATGAAAAGTCCTGTGCTGAAAATGTTTACTACAACTAACATTACTCTGCGTTTTAAGTGAAACTGTAAAATCCATTCTGTTCAGTGCTTTCAACACACAAACCCGGTTACCAGAAAAGCCTCTTTTTCTCAGATTTGATTTTACTGTCCAAAAAGTCTAAAATTAATCTGTGCAAACTCTTAAAAGAGTAGAAGACTACATAAAGGGATATTCTGAGTATCAGCCTATGTTATTCACAGAAATGCCTTTTTAAGGGATAAAGATGGATTCAAGCGCTTATGACAGAATGTGAGGCCTAGCAAGTGCTTGCAGCATTTTGCTCTGAGGAGTTAAAAGCACAAAATAAACTAAACCCAGTAGAATTTCCAGTCTCCTGAATTATCTTTTCTTTAAGATTTTGATTCATTATGTGCAACCAATGTTTTGGAATAGAAGAAAAAATCATTTCACTCAATAAGTGTATTGTGAGAGTGTACAGATGAGCACCCTGAATCTTGCATAATCAGTTTTACAAAGCCACAAAAGGCTTTTAAGGAAGCTTGCCATGTACAATAAATTACCATTAGTCCAATGAAGTCAACAGAATAATATCTTTTTACATCAGAAAAGTATTTGTCCTTACAGAAATCTCTTCTCGCCAATTGTTTTCAAGATAAGAGCTCTGTAGAAATCTTATTATAATATCTAAATTATTTTGTTACTTTCTAACAGCAGAAACTACAAATTACTCTTACATCAGCCTGTGAGTGGTAATCCAGTACTCATTAAATATTCATGAGTTACAACTTAATCAGATCTCGAGATGTTTTCTCAACTCGATACTATGGGTCTTCCAAAAACAACTCGTCTTGATTTACAGTTCAAGAAGTTTGTAATATACAAACTTGTGCCTTTCTGCTATGGCTAGAACAAAGTACCCTTAAATACCTTTAAAAGTCTGAAGCATGAAATAAAACTGAGGAAAATATTTTTCATTTATTAGCGTGACAGAGAAATATTTTACAGCTGGCCTGAGAACACTGCTGACATTTATAATAGTCAGCATTTGTTTTGATTCATTACAATTTCAGAAAGTAGCTGTCCAGAGGAGTCAAACTCAGGCAAAAATGCTGTTTTTTATCTAAAACTGCTGCTGTGCATTTTGTTTCTACAGAATTGGCAGTGTACGAAGCACAAGGTCGTAAATCAAACCTTGGTATCTTGTACATCAATACTTCACTGCATTGCTAAACTGCTCTCTCCCTAGTTCTGGATCTTTGCCATACACTTAATGGGAAGGGGGTGGGGAAGGAAAGACTATCATACATCAGGGTCCTGGAAAGACTGAAAGGCACACCAGAATACACATACGTAACTAGTTGTTAGGATCCACGTGAACTGAAAAATAATGACATACCCACTGGCTACCCTTACAAAATGCTTAGAATTAGTTATAAATAGCACAGAGACTGCAAAGGAAAAAGATCAAACCAGCAATTTTTAACACTGATTTTATTAGCCAGCCCTCTTTTCTTAATGAGATTCCATCAGACTGCTCTTCAGTTGTGCTGGTTTTGGCTGGCATAGAGTTAATTTCCTTCATAGTTAGCTGGTATGGGGCTATGTTTTGGATTTGTGCTGGAAACTGTTAATAGAGGGATGTTTTCGTTACTGTTGAGCAGCGCTTACACAGAGCCAAGGCCTTTTCTGCTTCTCACACCACCCCACCCGTGAGTAGGCTGGGGGTGCAGAAGAAGTTGGGAGGGGACACAGCTGGGACAGCTGACCCCAACTGATCAAAGGGATATTCCACATCATGTATGTCATGCACAGCAATAGAAAGCTAGGGAAGAAGAAAGAAGTGGGGGACACTGAGTGATGACATTTGTCTTCCCACATAACTGTTACGTGTGGTGGAGGCCTGCTTTTCTGGAGATGGCTGAACACCCACCTGCCCATGGGAAGCAGTGAATGAATCCCTTAGTTTGCTTTGCTTGGGTGTGTGGCTTTTGCTTTCACTATTAAACTGTCTTTATCTCAACCCACAAGATTTCTCACTTTTACCCTTCCCATTCTCTCCCCATCCCAACCAGGGGGAGTGAGCAAGCAGTTGTGTGGTGCTAATCAATAGCTGGAGTTAAACCACAACATCAGTCCAGGTTTTTTTAGACCAAACAAACTACATGCAAGGTAGAATATTAGCTGAAAGAATATGCTCTTCTCACTTCAACTTTGAGCCAAGAGATGAATACAGCCAAATACAGGACACAGACTGTGGCCAGAACTTCACCTAGAGGAAACAGGAGTGGAGTCCGTTTTTGCCAGCTAAGGGAATATTCCCCATATTTGCCAGTCAAGGCTATGTTCCAGCACTTATCAACGTGACTACTGGATTATATCTCTAAACTCCACATTAGTAACAATCCCAAGAAGCAATCCATTCCTCTTAATGCTACAACTTCTGGTAATTACTCAACAAATCATATATAATGAACAGATGGTCACTCTACACATCACAAAAGGGCATGAATACACTCCATATTCTGGCAAGGAAAGTTAAGGGGCATGTTTACTAACATGCTAATTGACAGATTTAATGCACAAAGCTTGAAACGTAATAACAAGTACCAAGGCTAAAGATATACTGCAATACATGGTTATAGGTACTGACTTTCAGGAATACTTTGAAAGGTCCTAGAAGAGAATTTTAACTCATTCTCAAGCAAATCTATGAAGCAAACAGTCACTAAAATCACTAAGGCCCTTCACACACTTTTCTTTTGTTACTCTTTGCTTGTGCTGACTCGCTTAAAGTAAGCACACCAAGTCAGCTCTAATAACTCATTGACTTCAAGCGATGTCTATTAACCAAATCCTTTCTCACAGACTGGTAATTTACATTCAGTTTGCATAGCTCTAGATGCCTTCCCTCTGTCGAACTCTCTAAGGAAAACACAGAAGAAAGGCCCCTTGGGGGAAACATTTCAAATCGAATTAGTGAAACTGAGCATGGGTCAGGAGAGGAAAGATATGTATTTGGTGAAACATCAACAGCACTAAGGAGAATAAAAGATTTAGAGGGCAGCTCAGCTAGTCTGTTTCCAAAGTGAAAATGCTCTAGGAGGACAAAAACTAAGGCATTGCCTCCTCCTTCAGCTTTCCTTCCTGTTTGTCCTTTTACAAACCAAACAGAAAGCCAACTCTTCAAACAAGAAAGTCTTATCCAAACCTTCTGTCACTGCCAAAAGATACCCTGTGATTATTTTCCTAACAGTTCTGCTCTCTAATTAAAGAGCAAACTAGGCACCTTGTTAACCTATGCTTCATTTTAAAACTTCAAAGTTTCAAGCGGGGACTGGAAATCTTGCAAAAGCTTGTTACCAAATGTACAACTGAAGTATGCATTTCTTAGTAACAAAGCTTCCTCCAGAGTTTGGAAGTATCTCCATATTAATAATGGATCATTGAGCTATGATTTTCAAACATCTTTGATAGGCCAACGCATAGATTTGTTCAAGGTAAAACAACAAGAAAAAGACATGAAAAATACATTTTCTTCAGAAACTATTTTGTCCTTTCTTGCAGCAGGGCAGGAGATTTCTGATTCTTCCATGTCTAACAGATCAACTAGTAAACTAGCAAATGCTCCGTACACTTTGGCAGCCTCCTGCCTAAGAATGATGAATCCCTCCAAGCTTTGCCATGAAGTGCCAAAACAGAGGAACCAACCTCTGCCCAGACCACTCCAGGGCCAGCAATCACTGGTTTAGAGATATAATCCCTAATTCTTCAGAACAACTGACAGCAAAAGTTCATAGAAGATTCTTCCCAGTGCTCCTTCCAACAAGATGGTGATCAGAATCAGTCAGAAAAGAAGCACAGAAACTGGCAAATCAACTTTTCTTTCAGCAACACTAACTTTGCCCCATTTTATGCATGTTTTGCTTTCTAGCCCTTAAGGATATCCCTCAACTGAGGAAAGCCTGTGTTTCCAGGGTTCTGGAGATTCTGCAACTGAACTTTCTAATATTTACACTTCAACCTGACCATTACATTGCATTAACAGGTTTGCATATTTAAAGTAAATGTGCAAAAATACTGAGAAATTTAAACAGAGTTTAACTTGACATCTACTGTGAGATAATTGATGTGAATATAATAATCCTCCAGTCACTTACCTTTCTCTCCTCCTCTGCAACTCAGTATCTGAGTTACAATACCTATGGATCATAAGAGTTCATATTTGGAAGTATATTGTACTCTGTTTTCTTACAGTAAATGTCAAATGTTTCTACCATATCCTACTCCAAATAATTTACTCTTTTATTGAGAAACTGTACAAAGATCAGGTGATAGCTATAGTTAATAAACAGAAACATATACATACTCACACATAAAATCTACACTTATGACAACACCCTGAAAACAGTTTGCTGCTTGATAAATAAATCTTTGATAACTCAGACTTCAAGTAACCTGCATGAAATCAAAGGTGAAGGAAAATCATATCAGAGGACTGCTGGGGAAAAGACAGCAGGGTCAGGGAAAGAAAGGTTACCAAGACAGAAGGAACACCTGAGCAAACACTCTCATCCACATATATACAATTGTTACTGCGCCATGAATTAAAACAACTTGTGACCTATACGCTTACAAACATAGTCACTTCCACTCCAGTCTGATAGGAATGAAATCGCCAAGATGTTCTAGAATAATAATTGAAAAACATACTTGTTTAAAATCCATTCATGTTAACTTTAACTTTCCATGTTTAACTATGTGCTACTAAACAGCTAACTGCTAAATAACCTACCATCTAAACACAGAACTGCAATGAATTGCATTGGCTTATATCCTTCATACAATAAATGACACTCACCTAAATGTTACTCACCTGCCTTAAATCCAAGGTGATGGTGACCCAGTGGTATTGCCTCCCATTCTGAATGCTGGGGCTTTGCCACCAGTTATTGGTACCGTCTATTGCACTGGAAATTGGGTGCTGCTCTGTTTTAAAGCAAAAAATTAAACATCTATTGAAAATACATCTCACTGTATTTTCTCTGACCCAGCACATCTATTTCACACCGAGAACAATTTCTTCCTCTCATAAAGAAGTAAAAGCTGAAATCTGCCCCTAGGCAAAAAGGCTGCCCTTGGACTCTGTGGTGCTTAACAGTGATTTAAGCTTTCTGTCAGCCCTGTGCTCAAAGATAGTTTCACTCACGTAGTAAAGAGACCAACAGTAAAAAGTATTTGACCCCAATGCACCCTGGAAGGGTCAGAAAGAATGACAAAGACCAATGAAACCAAAACAAAACCACATGAAACTTGCCTTTGGGATTGGCACTGCGGTGGTCGCAGACGCGGCATTGTGCGTTGCGCAGGGGCCGTCCAGGGACATGCTCCACCAGTTTGCAGAACATCTCCGGTCCCTTCTCCCCACAGGTGGCATTGGTGGAGATGTGAGCGTTGCTGGCCAGGTTCAGAATAGCAGGGAACAGGCCTTGAAAGAAGTAACAATTATCATCCACATCATAAGGCAAGCAAAATACAGACACCAGTATGAGACAGGTGTCTGAACATACAGGGTTTCACAACAAACTTCTAGCCTAGAGTCAGATACAGAAAAACATAATGAAAATAATTTATTTTGTGAAAAGATTATCATACCACACTGATGCCAGCACATCAATCATCATGGCCCTGAGGCACTGCAGCCCTGTCTGTCCCTGCCCACTGCCTAGGGCTGCTCCCACCACAGCTCAGGACCCCATGTCAGTCCCCCAGGGACATCAGCCCCTGCCTCAGTCATGCCGCAGCAGAGATGGTCTCCAGCTCCCCACAGACCTCCCCTTGTGCTAAGCTGGGCCCACCCACCAACCCACCTCCCAGCCTGACCTCAGCCCATCCCCAGGGCGGTGCCCGATGCCCAGGCTGGGGCTGCCCCACTGCCCCCCACCTGACCTGCTCCTGGATGGGGCAGTGGGACAGGCCCTGGATGCCCAGACCTGCCCTGATGGACCCCACAGGGGGTCCCCATGGTCCCCAAGGTGCCCCCAGCCCTTGTAGCACCCTGACTGCAACAACCCTGATATTTCACTCCACCTTTGGAGGCTTTGCTGCTGAGGAGCACAAGAGTCAGTAAGCTGACTCTTCCGGTAACTAAACCTTCTCTTCACATTGTGAATTGTTCAAAACCAGGAGGACAAGTGGCCTGCTGCCAGAAGTGAGGAGGAACTGCACAGCATGCACTCAGCTGGTGTGGAAAACAGCATTTAACCAGAGCTCTCCAAGGCAGCAATGCCACTGCCCTGAGTGCTATGATCCGGGCTCAGACGTTTTACAGATTGTGCTTTAGACCTTTGCGCTGGGCTTTTCTGCAGCCTGTGTAAAATCTAAGGGATGATTTGCTTCCTACTTACTAATCTTCCCAGGAACATTTTACCAAACTTTCAAACGATGTTGTTCTTGTGTGCTGGAACAACGAAACAACAGACAAAGCATTTCAAGATTACTGCTACCAGACCAGGAATCCCCAGTATTTTCTAAAAGGAATAAAGTTGTACTTTGGCTTGAAGGCTACTGACAAAATTTAAACAATACTGCATGCAACAGAAAGAAGTTAAGCACAGCTTCTCAGCAACATTGTTATCAGTTTCCAGACTTCCCTCCTGAGCTAAAGAGCTTTTATTTCTTGCGTGGTTATGGTATAACAGAGGTGCTCCACTTCCACTCAGAAGCAACTCTGAAAAACAGAAACTATTTTGGAAGAGAGTTCTATCTTTAGAGATTAAACACAACAGGCTGAAATCAAAGCTAGAACCTTGGTACAGTGTATTAACAGGGCCACAAGAATTGCAACTGTTGCAACAGTGAGGTATTAAAATCACATGTATGAAAAGGTGTTTAATATTTATCTTTGGTTATAATGAATTCTGAATACAAAAAAAATTCCAGTCATATTTGTGAAAATATGTCTTTTTCACTAGTAAAACTATATGGAATTTTTTTTACTTCATTAATCTGCAACATACATCATAAAAGATTGTAATTTTAATATTTTCTTTTTCTTAGCTGTCCATCTCAACGAGGCAAAATTCAATACTCCTTTAAATTAAAGTGTTTCTGTCTGCCCAGTAATTGCATTACCCTAGAAAGCTTTGAGAAAAGTTTCAGTGCTATTTAAACCTTGACTTCAGCTATTGAAAATGTGGTAAAACTCTAACTCTCTGCACCACAGTATGAATAACAAGCAGTGTGTTTTCAATTGTGTTGTACTCAAAACTTAACAGGTCGGAGACAGAGTTGTTGGGTTTTTTTTTAATCCTGAATTCATTTAAGCTAAATCCAGAGTAGGTCAGATGCCTTGTTCTCATTATAACTAAAACTGATGCAGAAGAGGATGCTGAAGACAACCTATTGACCACTTTGGTGAGGGTCTTCTGCCAGTAACGTGCTTTCTGCGCAGTCTTCTCTCACCTCATGCAGTATAGGTGCAGTATTGCTCCGGACCTAAAACTGAATGCAAAGCAACTCCATTTTACTACTGGACAAGAAAGCTCAGTGGTGGAAGAAGGTCCTCTTTTACATTACTCTCCAATGACAAAAAGTCTTCCGTATTCAGTATTCATTACTGTTCGTGTAGGTGTCTATCAGCCAGTCTTCCAGAGCTATCCATTACTTCCCAGGCCATTCATTATCTTCACTCACATTACACAGTATCCCTGACATTTCTTTCCAGGGCCACTTGTTACAGTGACATAATTTGCCTACAATAACCTTCAGTCAACGAACTTGTGCCCAAGGAAGAGCGAAGCTCTGAAGAAAAAGTGCTGATGGCAAGTGTTGTGCTGGCCAAGCTTCATTTCAAAACCCCCAAGCTCACGTAACTGTAGCATTCATCCTGGAGTCAGCCCTTTTGTCTGCTCATCATCAAGCATCTCACAGACTTCTAATAAATTCACTGATTGGTAATGAAATGAGTAATGGTATGGTAACACTAAGGTCTTGTGATGAGTTTTCTGTGTCCCACAGAGTTAAGAATAAAGAACCCTTCAATACAACTGAGTTGCACTGGAATTTTGTTCGAGGATCCAAATAAGAATCAACAGGTTGTTAGCTTCATCCTGTAAGGTACTGCACCTCTTCAAAACCTAGCTATGTTCACCTCTGATTCTGCGTTAAGCAAACAAATTTCAAGGCAATCTGCAGAGGTGCGGCCACTGATTTCAGTGAACATTGAGATTAGTGTAGGAGTTATTTATTACAAAACTTAAATAACCTGGAAGAGGCAGATATGGGTTGCATCCTTACAAAGCATTGTTCTCTTCTGTCATTCAGTATGTTCTTAAGAAAAATCTTCTCTTAAGAAAAGTTGGGCACTCAGAATTGTGAGTTCAAGAGCTTTTAGATGCTCCTCTGACCAAAAAAAAAAAAAACCAAAAAAAAAAACAAACCACAACCAAAAA
This sequence comes from Pterocles gutturalis, assembly GCF_000699245.1. Taxonomy (NCBI): domain Eukaryota; kingdom Metazoa; phylum Chordata; class Aves; order Pterocliformes; family Pteroclidae; genus Pterocles; species Pterocles gutturalis. The sequence goes on from NW_010117033.1 coordinate 10,885, forward strand.
AACCAAAAAAACAAAACAAAACAAAAAAAAAAACCCACACCACCACACACACACCAAAAAAAAAAACCAAAGAATAAAACCATCTGGTAAAATATATTTTTCTCTCTCTTAGGAAGAGACATAAAACTCTGGCAGAAGATACCACATATCATTAAACTGAACTTTTAGCAAATGATATTTGCATTCTTAAAGACATTGATGTAACTGTTACAGTTTGCTACCTAAAGTCCAACACATTGGTTTGATTGATTGAATTGGATTCACCATACCTATTCCCACTAGAAAGGAAGGCAAGTGCTAAATACAAAATCCTCACTGTTTCACTGCTAAGCTGTCAGGCTCCATTATCGCATTAGGCAATTGTAGCTTTGAACAAGCTTTGAGAGATCTCCATATGGATGGCAACAGATTCATTCTCAGCTCACTAATCTGGTTTGGTTGACTATGTTCTATTTTTAAAATACCTTGCAGACAACTTTGCACATAAGTGCTTGCTACTTCATCTCTCCATCATCAAGCCCATTTCTGTTTGGGAATTACTGTTCAGCATTTTGCAAGAGACTATGGTGGTCCTAAGAAAAGCTGAAAGAATTTTTAAACTTACTTACTTCTAAGTGCTGGTAAGTGCTGGCCAGTTCTTTCAATGGTCAGATAAACTCTTTGACTTGATTTTTCCAGCTACTCAGCTGCCCCTTTGCCCCAAACCAGAGATTCACATACTGCTCAATACCAGAAAATGAATAATGTATAGATGCTAACTCGAGGCTAAGAAAGAACAACTGGTTCACTATAGGTCAGCACAAGTGGAACACACCATTTTCATTGGATGTTCAAGCAAGTTGGTCTCATTTGTAAGGGCTTGGTTTTAGCCAGAAGCATTACTAAAACTCACTACAGGAAAACCAAAAACCTGAAAACTGAGTGTTGTCAGAATTACATCATTCAGAGATTTCCTACAGGGGCAAAAGGCCCAAAGCTCAGAGAAAACAGAGGGAATGAAATCCCTAATAAGGTGGTCTGTGATGAGGATATGGCAGAATTTGTCACTATCACACTCTACGATGTTCGATTCTGAAGGAACAGACAAGAAGGAAGAATTCGAATGTTAGATGGATTTGTTGTACGTATAGCTCAGCAGGCAGATTTTGTGGTGAAGGACATAGCATTACTGTTTTACCAAAAAGTCGGGAAAAGCCTTGTTCATAATGAAGCCAGTCGTAATGTATTTGAACAATGAACAAGTGGTCAGGATACAGCATGCCAGGGAAAAGGAAGACAAGCAAAGAGCTTTTAGGTAGATGAGGCAGTCAATTTCTATTTTATGTGCTTCAATATGGCTATTGAGTCTAATCTTTCAGAATGAATGGGGACAGTCGGAACATGTAGCTTACTGGGCAGATTCAAAGAGCTGACACTTCATACAAAGTCATCATGGATTGAGATATAACATTGCATAAGTAAAAGATGTCTGCAACCAGGAGAGCTATCCCCTCTGTCATAAAGTTTATGTCTCGTCATAAGGCCTACACTTTGGGAATTATTATACCTGAAACCAGGGTCTACAAATGTGCTTACAAACTCCTTGTTGCAGAGGTAAGTTCCATCGTCTTCCCTAGAAACTCAATTCTTTACAGCTTCATAAGTTTTTTCAGCTGATTTTGTTATAGGTATAGACTACCAAGCAACCCTGAAGCTTTCACCAAGAAGAATTTCCAGGTTCTGGGACATTTCCAGGGTTCTGGCACCTCCCAACTGTGACCCGTACACAGCTGTTGACAGATTCTGGATACACCTGATTTACTGCAAATGAGCAGATCAACTCCATAGCATTTGCACAGTGGACCTGATACATCATGGACTTGCTGAATATTTTGCCTAGCTCAGATAGCCTGCCAGTGTACACAAGCATCAGTGCACTCCAAAGACATTAGACTCACCCTCCATGCTGACCACAGCACATACACATCACTAATGGAAATATAGAAACTACATGCAGTTGTGTGCCATTTATCAAAAGCTTTGACATATTTATTCCTTTCCTTATTTCAAAAAAATATTCTCAGTTTAGGACCCTGGACTACATTCTGTAGAGCTAGATCTGAATGAAACCCCAATTCCATTCCTAGTTAATGATTTTCACTCAGGAAATTCATAGTATTACATCACTGTTTCAGGTGGAGGAAAAGTGGATTTGTGTATTTTGGCAAAATCCACATATTTTTTGTGGTTTTGGCCATGTTTAACTCTATGGATTCCCACAATATGACTGAAAAATAGGGTGAAACTACCTCTGCTTTTTACAGATGGCATGTGGAGAAGTGGAGACACTCCTCTGAGTAACAAATCTCCCTATCAGAGGCATAGATTATTAAATTTATTTGTACAAACACAGTTGTACAAACAGGATATATACAACATACTTAGGCCTCACCAGGCCAGCAAATGTTTACTAAGTACAATAAAGGTAACACTTTGATCAACACAGCAAGGATGACAAAACTCTTCACAGGAAGGTCACATTTAAAACAGCTTGCCTCTGAATCCAGATTCACTAATCTGGCTGATATCCCAGAAAACTGAAGGAATTAGGGAGGTGATATTTTAAGAGATCAGAAGACAAAAATTGATGGGAAACAAGGACAAAATATTATCTGAAGCAAGTCAAGAACTGAGTCCAGAAGGTGACATAATGTTTTCTGGATTGTTCATCAGTGTATACAATGAAGACTCACAACTAGACCTCAGTGAGCAACTCTACTGAGGCATTCAGCAAGGCAACAGCTTGATTTTTTCTCAAGTATTTTGGTTTTTGTCTGCTGAGGGTAATAAAGCAAGTGAACAAAGTAGAAGCAACTTAAAACAGAGCTGATGTGTGCAGTTAACAATGAGCTTTTTATTGTGTCATTTCTCAGAATACAGAAATACTTGAAGGGGTCTAATGTCATTTGCAAGTTAGTGTTCTTAAAAATGTAAGGCAATCAGCAGCTCATAACAAGCAGGCAATGCTGAAGTTTGCTCACAAGCAATAGATTCTCCATTTACTGAAAGTATTTACAGAGGACACAGTGACTGTTGTTCAGAGTAGTTTGATGCACTTCAGGAAAACACAAAGGGCTGAGGACAAAATGTAATAAAATGCCACAGAGTATTAGAATGTATAAAACATGTAATAGTATTGCACTGCAGAACTTGAGGTCACATTCCTTATAACATTCTCAGACAGTTTTCAAAGCACAGATTTATTTTACTTGTTCTGTCTTATTCAAGTTTTGGACTAAATGAGTTTACAAAATAAAAGCCTGGGAACTATCAGGCTTGGGTTCAGATCCCTTACCTGCTTAATAGATTTACTCTCATTTTATTTCACCAGTGAACATCCCTTTCCTTATGCATTTTCCTTATGCATTAACCTTAATTTATGCTTAACCTTTTCTATGTATTTTCATCAGAATTCTATCCTGTAATCACAATGCAAATCCAGGCTGATTTCCTTGAAGTAGATGGTTAAAATTTAACTTCTAACTGCAGGAACTAACGTACTAATTCCCTACCTTACAGTTCAGCAAGAAATCTATGGTATAACACCTAACCTGCCTTATAATCCAATTTGTGGAGACATTGCCTAAAAATATGCATTAGCAGCAGCCATCAACCCATTTGAAAAGCTAAAATCTTCATACAATTTACACGATAGGGTTAGGTAGCAAGCCACTAGCTAGAAACAATTTTGAAAACCAATCACTCATTTTTCTGTAGCCCTACAGAGAGAAGAATTTCCCCTAGCACAACACAAAGTTCACAGGAGCTAAGGGATATGGTTTTATTAGCAGCACCTCTGCAAACTTTGTTTTGCAATGTTTAGCTTACACTATTTCAGATTAAAATGAAACCTCACCACCATGACAGACCACTATCTTCTCCTAAAAACTGTTCTCTATTTCTTCTCATACTGCAGAGCAAAGCTGACTAATGTGTCAAGCACAGAAATAGTAGCTGGGGTACATTACATTTATGTAATTAAGTTTTCAATATAAGAACATACTAAGTTCGTCTACTTTGTTCTCAAGAGCTTCCAATGAGGGATGTTCCTCAATATTCCTGACAAGTCTACTCCGGTGCTTTATCACTTTAAAAGCTACAAATTTTTAGTTCTCTTTGCTGCATTCATGATCTTTCATGATCTTAACTACAGCTTTTGATCACCTGAAAGGCTGTTATCACATACCCTTTTCTCCTTTCCAGACTAAGTAAACAACCCCTGCAATCTTTCCACAGTCAGTTTCCTAAACCTCTTATCTTTTTGCATTCTTGGCAGTTTGCGTCTCTCCAGCATTGCAGCTCCTCAGACCACATCAGCGCCAACTGGGGTAGAATAACTTCTTAACACACTCAAGAATAAGTTTTGCTTTCTTTTCAGGGCACTACAGTTCAGTCTGCATCCCATGCTAAGGTAAATAAAAAATCCTTTTCTGTTGTGCTGCAGCCTGGTCAGTCATGAAAGAGAAGTAGACATGGGATGAGCTCAGGTTATCTGTGAAACAGATTACTTTGCACCCATTTGCTGAACCCTCATAAACACTTGCTTTCGGAACAATCCGCTGATTATTTTACAGCTCTGATTGTGTCAAGCTTTTGAAAATCACACTTAAACAATCCAACTGGAAGGAAGAAGGAAGAACAATAGAAAATCCATTACGGCTGCTAATGTAACCAAAAACATTCTGCCTGAACCCTGCAAGCTGTTAGAGCCCAAACAAGCTACAAAAAACCAAACCTTGCCTCTTCCTCTGTCCACATGGCAAAGGGCTCCTCTGCCAAACATTTTCTGCTGTTGCTTCATTCAGCATTAATGAGAGCCTTAATGGAGACAGGGTACTGCAGCAACAGGCATTTATCTACTGTGGTCTGCCCTGGACTAGATGATGTGCTGATTAGCATTCAGCCCTCAGAAGTTTATTGGAAAGATGTATAACACTGCAAATTAATGAAGATGCATTCTGTCAAATTCAGACTGGAAACACAGAAGGCAAAAGTTTGCTCACTCAAGAATGAACATCAGCAGTACTATTCTCCCCCTACTAGCTTCCTCCATATAGTTTGTGAAGGTTAAAGAGCAAGAGTCTGGCATAACTTGCATGTCTTCCTCAAAAATCTCAACACCAGCAAACAGCCAAGCTGACGGCCAAAATGTAGCAGAGAATTTAAACAAGGCTTTTCTTTTTTTTAGAAAAAAGGGGCAGAAACCCTGAGCCCTAATAAACTTTTAAATTTCAAAGTAAGAAGCAGCATGCTAAATATGAAAGGCAATGGAAAACTAAGGTAAAGGAAGAGGGAAGAAAGCATTATGTCCCAATTAAGTCTTAATGGCAAGATGCTAAATTTCTTAATATGCAGTATCAGAAGGATAGAAAGTCAAAATAAGGGAATTATCAAACTCAGTGAAAAAAAAAAAAAGTCTGTAACAAAGAAAACCCAGACTTCCAGATTAAATGTTTAGAAAAAAGGCCAAGCAATACTAATAAGTCTGCACAAGAAATTGACGTTTATCACCTCTGTGAGTAACACAGTAGCTAACGTTTTCTCACACAAGGTATCAAGGTTGTTAACACCACAGAAAGGTTAGATACTAGTTTAGACTGAATACTAACACTGAAACAATATCTTCTAGATCATACAGAGCCTATGTCACAACATGCATACTCAAAGTAGAAGAGGATAAGGATATGAAGACATGGGTCAGTGTGCAAATTCTTAACAGAGGAATTTGAGCAACTGATTTTCAGTCCCATTCCTACAAATGAGCTACCTTGTTTCCCAGAGGAGTGTAGGTCACCCATGAGAGCCTTTAGCTGAATGTTTTGAGAGAATGGAAAACATCAGTAAATACAATAGGTTTAATAGTTTACATCACAGCCCTGAATGTGGTTTGTAGTATTACTGCTTGGTCCTTCACAAGTTTCAGGGATCCGAGGAGGAAAAAAAAAAAGAAAAAAAAAAAAAAAGGTCAAATCCCAGGGAAAAATAAAAGAGCAACAAGTTTTATCATGGCAATTTCTAATACCTTCAATATGGTCAGTTACCTCCTGCTTTCTTTCAATCAGAACAAACTAAGGGGCAGTAGGAAGAAAAGAAGAAAACTACCTTTCATGCTAGCTTTCAGCACTGGACAGTACAACTTGATATGAGGGTGGGTAATTTGTGAGCACTGTCTCTATACATCATGTATTTTCAAAGTATAATCAATATTTCTTCCATCAAGTCATGTCTTGCAAGTATTGATTTTTTTGTATGATGTTGGTCTGTTCAAGAATCCGCCTAGAAATTCTCACAGCATTTACACCAAAGCAAAAGAGCTAAAAGTTGACAGATGGGCAGGCTGCCAAGGAACAACAAACCTGCCAGACCATGAAATTAGTTCTTTCTTCTTCACCCAAAGCTTTTTCCACGTGTTGAGGAGTCTACATTGCTGTGTTTGTTGGTTTGGGAGTTGTTCTTTTAGTATTAATTAGGTTTTCTTCCTAAAGTCACCTCAATCTTGGGAAGGATTTTCACTCAAATCTGAAGTAAATACAAGGCACAGCTATTAAATATTTCAGTGTCTTGTCAGTTTTGCTTGTATGCAGCCTAAGACACAATATTAGCTTAGATCAATAGGACAGTAATGCTGGCAGTGTGATTGGCATATAAAAGACTAGGGACCTTTGTCAGTTATGATGTGTCCCAATACCAACAGGACAGATTTTTGCTCCTGATGATGTTGGATCTAAAGTAGCCTTCCCCCTGTGCACCTTTTACTATGAGTACCTCAATAGATAACAGTTCACCCTGCACTTCTTACTTATCACCAGTTTTCCACTTGAGGCAAGTGTGTTCATTTTAAATGAAAATTCTGTCTGGGTTTAATCCTAATTAAATTTGCATGCATGTGCAGCTTTAAGCTTCACAATGAATCATTTATTATAATAAATAGGAAGTTATGACCCAAGTGTCTATTAGCTCTTTCCCAATTCTAGGTCTAAGAGACCTGAGCTTGAGAAGCATTTTAAGGGTTTACTGATCTGAGGCACTTCTGTACTGTGACTCAGTATCACAACCAAGCAAAATATTACTACTTCTTTCCTGTGTAAACATAAAGAAGGATCCCACGAGGCAGCTGGCATCTCCTTGTGATCATAAATGAAGTCTCACAGCAAGTAGCTGCACTACAAAGGAACTCTGAAATGTACTTTTCACTTAGTTCATTTAAGCTTGTTAATCACCAGCCACATATAATACCAAAATTTCATCTTCCCAATTTAAAAAAATTATTTTTTCCACTTTCCTAATATAAATGCACTATCTTAAAATTACAAATTGCAGCTGCCTTAGATTAAGTTAATTTTCTATTTTAAATAACTGTAATTTTTCCATTAATGAACAAGAACTATTTCAAGTTGAAGAGGTTTTGGCACCTCAGAACTACCAGCTCTCCTGTTTTACAAAAGCATGGGGTTTTTTCAGACACAGAAGAATGGTGCTATTCCAGCAGGCACAAAGCCGTTATCAGGGCACATACAGCCCTGCATCACTGCCAGATCTTCCCGAGTAAAAGGGAGCACATTTCCCGCGGCTTGAATGGAGCTGAAAGGATTTGCAACTGTGTAGCACTGAAGACGTGTAAAACTTGATCATTCCCTTATCTCCACTGACAAGATCTTACAATCTCTGATTTAAATGGTCAGTTGGGAAATAACCTCTGCGGAGCTTCTTTGGATTTTTTTTTTTTTTTCAGTTATAAACAACTGTTCAGCGTGCTATAGAGGTGGCTTTCTGCTTTTTGCAAAAAAAAAAAAAAAAGAAAAGAAAAACATAATCTGCTGCTTTTTTTCTAGGCATTTTCCTCTAGGCAACAAAGTAAAATTGCAAATCACCACACTTTGTTTCGTTACATCTGCTGGTCTCCAGGCAGCCAGGCTAACAAATGTACAGGGCACATCTGGCAACTCTATTTTAAAAATACTAATAGCAAGTCACCTGTTGCACATTTTCTGTTTCAAACCCATACCACTTTCAAACCCTCATTTTATTTTTTTACAGTAAATGCCTTCACAAAAAAAAAAAAAAAAAAAAAAAATTCAAAGGCGTTTGCATCACATGGGATATATTCCTGAAAAAGTTTAATGTTAAGGGCATAAAAATAGAGCAGGGAAAAAAACTAACCAATATTGTAAACTTCTAAAAACTTCTCTGCTGTATTGCTGTCAATGCTCAATAACTCAGCTAGCCACATGGAATTTTAATCAAGTGTCCTGAAAATATTTTGCCTTTGGCCTGAAAACAAGAATGATGCACTTCAGCCCAAAGGGCAATTTTTAAAGAAAATTCTAACAGACTGAATACCAGGACTGAGAGTTCAAGTAATTTAATTTAAAATTCAGCAATGCTACAGTGACACTAAGAAACTTGCAAGGCACATTTTGGATCCTACCTCGAAACACCTCAAACATTTTTGCTGATTACTGTGGGAAAAGCAGCAGCCATATGAGGAGAGCTGCAGAGTGGGCAGTATGTATTTCTCAGTGTCTTTAAGAACAGAAAAGATGAGGAGGGCTGCTCAAGTTTTAGAGAGACTGTATCATCAGTTGATACTATGTGGTACAGGGAAGGGTTTTTCTTCTTTGGAGCAAACCTTTTCCTGTCACTGCACCACTGAGAAGTTCCTTCTTACCCTCTTTTCCTGTCATTACAGCAGGATTTTCAGCCTACCAGACATATCAAAACTTGGATTTGTCCATTACCACTATCAGCTGTGACAGTGTCAGCAAGCAATGGCACATTTTTAAACCTGTAAGTTTACTGTAGCATAGTCTACTATGCTACAGTAAACTTACAGTTTACTTATAGGTTCACAAAATAAAAAGTTTGAGTAACCTTGTATATCACTGGAGCTTAAAAAAAAAAAAAAAAAAAAAAAATCAGTGTGGCAACCTCTGATCCATGCCAAGATACAAACTGAATACAGCCATCCACCAGCAGTTATAATTTGTGCCTACTGCTTCATTTCTGCCTTCAGCTCATATACTATCACTCATCACTATGGAAAGATCTATTCCCCTTTAGTCATCACACAATTCATCTTGAAGCTGACTGCATGGCCACATACGTCAGTATCTCTCATTGCTTGCAAAGAACAGCCTCCTCCACCTCACAGGAAACCTGCACTGGACTTTGAAGAATCAGTTCTCCAATTAGAAATGCCCCCTTGACAATATTATAAAATATGCAAGGAACTAAGCTGTCCCTTGTGTGACCGCTCTCAAGTAAAGAGTCATCATTAACTCTAGCATTTTTATTTGTTGCATGCTTTTAGCAATGATAAACTTGTTCTGGAGGACATTGGCAGACACACTGTAAATCTACTTCAAGGAAGATAAATTGTGACACGGCTTGAAATGACTTTTTTCCTGTAAGTTTCAGCTTAAAATTCATGTTTACCTCTCAACATCCATTTCAGTAGCAAGATCACATTTTTGAATTAGCAAAAATAAAGTTTTGAAAATGCTGATCATTTTTTAGTGATATTTATTGTTAATATCCAAAAATAACCCTTAAAAAGCGGTTTTATTCACAAATCGTGGAGTTGTAGATACATGATAGATTTGCTATTTGTGAAAATGTGTTACTTAATCCTGTTGATGAGATATATTACCCCATAAAAGCAAATTCAACTACTCATGCAATTAAAAAAAAAAAAGAGCCTTACTGAAACAACACATTAGTTAGCAACCACTGAAGGAATAAATGAACAATGGTCTGTAGACAAACAAATTCACAGCAATTCCGCCAAATTCAGTGGAGTTCATTTGACCCTTCATTCTTGTTATCAAAGTTTTGATATCTTTAGCCTATTTTAAAGGGTGTCTTGTGGTCAGTTATCGAGTATACATTTTAGAGATTCCGAAGGCTAAAGCAAATAAATGGAATACTAGAAATTTCAGCAACATATTTCACAACCCTAATTTAGACTTCAAACTTCTGTTATCTAGCCCTTCTCAGACAATAAATTGGAAACAACCAAGTCATCAGAGGTACTAGCACAGAGTTACAAGCCTTTTCTGCTCTCCCATCTTACAACAGTGAGAGATAGGCACAAAAGGCAGGACTATAAAGGCAAGTAAAATATATGGATGGTGTGGCAGGGAGAACAACAAAACACACATTAGCTATTCATGCATTTGAATGAGAAACGCTTGTAAGGGAAAACTAGACAAGAAAAGCCAGTGGACCCTTCCACAGATTTATAGTAGTGAAGCACCTTCAGGAGCTCGTTTTCTCCCTTCAGTAGAGCAACAGCCAAAAACAGGGAAGGCATAATTTGATTAATTGTTTTTTCAAGCACAGGCGTACTACTGGTGCTGGTCTCTCATTGATTCACTCACTGTCTAGATACTCCTGGATGGATCTGGAATAATCCTGGTAAGCCGGAGAAGACTAGCCAGCCTCCATCCAGCCTGGCAGCAGCTCTGCCTGGGCAGGGGTGGCAGAGCAGCAGCGCAAGGCCGCCAGGCTCCCCAGCCCACCCACCACCTTGTACTATGGCCGCAGAGCTCATTATGCCAGCGCCCATGTAAAGAAAACGAGGGACTGGACTCCAACCCCTGCTCTGGCCCTCCCTGGGAGGGCAGCACTTGGCCACAATGAAACTGCAGTGGAAGTGCCACCTGCTACTGGGTTTTTTCCTCTCCTTCCCACACAAGCGCTTCTTTACACAGTTCTTTGATCAGATGATGTTTGTGACAGAAGGCAAAGTGCCAGTTATGCTTTCAGAAAACTGAATAAAAACTACCCATACTAGCCTAAGCAAGCACCAGTGCTAGCACCAGTTTGCAATGGTGGAAATCCAAGGTTTATTATAGTCAGCATGACTTATGCCATCAATTTTTAAAGAGCTAGGAATTTGCTATCAAAAACCTCCTGCTTAATCAGGTTCGCAAGACAAAAAAACCCAACCAATAATCAAATCAAGACCATAGGAGTTATTTCAAGTTACCTATACATGTTCTGCACTGCCCCCTCAGCCTTTCAGCAAATAAAAGCTTACACAAATATGATAAAGGAGGCAGTGGACACAGGCCTATCTTCAAGGTCATTTTGGAGCAAAACAGCAGTAAAAATGCAGGCAAAGCCAAGGCAAAAAATAAAATTTCCACTTCAGAAAGACTGTTTCTTAAACAGCTTTTTAACCTTTATTCTCATGCGGGAATCAAGAGCAGGCCTGGATCTCACAGCGCAATAAATGAACTCACAGAGAGGAATTACATTATGCTTGCAATACAATTTTCAAATCTGAAACTTTAATCTAAAAGAATTGTTTAGGGAATATATCTGATGGAGTTGGTACTGTGTTAAATGACAGTTTAAAAAAAAAAAACCTCAAAAGCTAATCAGTTAAAGCTGATAAAACAGAAGGAATTGTGAAAGGCTCAAATCTACTCTGTCTGCACAACACAGAAGTGGAATCTTCATGGCATTGGATGGTAGGAAAAGCCCGGAAAAGACAAGACATACCAACTCAGCCCATGAACCCACCTTAGCTGCTGCTTTGCACAACCTGCAAGGCTGGGCCACTTGTGGAAAGGGCAGTGGGTGAGGAGACTGCCTGCCATGCACCCCTCCTCCCTTCCAAGTACCCTCTGAGCTCACATGGCTATTAGAGCAGTATTTTCCAGGCAGACTTAAAAAAGAAAGAAAAAATAATCAGCCTTTCAGGTAAAACCAATGACAGGAACACAACAGAAGCTTCCTGAGAATCAAAACTGCTAATTCACATCAGGAGGGGAAATGAAATTATGCACACCTACATATCTTTGCAATAAGGATATCAAAGGTTTAAACTTTGACAGTATTTTTATAGTCTTACATGTCTATGTTGTCCTAATTTTTAGAGTGTTATTTATATCTACTGTAGCTACAAAATAAATCTTATAGTTTTCCTGTAAAATTTGATGTATGCAGCTTTTAATACCCCAAAATACCAGGAAAATAAAATAATTACATCTCAGGGCAAAAAGCAGTTCCCCCCACCCCCAAACCCACAATTTTAATGATCTAAAAAAAAATCACTACAATAAAGTCCTTAAAATAGCACAAATAACTACAAAAGAGCAAACACAAATATACCTAACCTTTTTTGCTTTGACCTACAACCAGATGAAGCACACATCTCTAAACCTCAAAGCCAGAGTGCTGCACCCTTATCCTAGTGCCCAGAGGCACTTTATACGGCCTCTGAGTTATCATTTAACTACCCAAAACCATATATAAATGGGAATCTGGATTGATGTGCACCTAAGGTTTATGTTAACTAACAAATCACAATTCCTGCAAGCTGACCTAACTGATCTCATCTTGCAAAACTTCTCCAACACATTCCTCTGTTTGGTCAGGAAGGGATGCCTGGAGGGCAGAAAAAAAATACAGGGAAGAGGAGGCAGCAAACCCCACCCAAAGATCCTGTGTGAGACTGCTGTAAATACCAACAACTGATCAAACACACTGATAGTCCTGATTTCCAGAGATGCATTTTCTAAACCTTCAGGGAATGGAGAAAATATTTATGACAGACATTTTTTTATCTTAATCTTCAGTCTACTTAGAATGCTTTCATGGGACTTCTGTCACATACCTTTGCAATCCCAGAAAAGAAGAAATACTCAGTGGCTCGTTGGTACCAACTTTCTTTTAAAATAAGTGAAGGGGGAAAAAAAGCAAAGAAGATTTTAAATTCGAGACTTTCTAATAGAGGCCAAGCACAATATTTTCCCCACAAAACATCTAACGTGTTTTTTGCAGACCATCAGAAAAACTGACATTTCTCATAGTTTACTATTTTTCTCTCTCATCCTCAAGTCAGACCTCAGTCACCAAGACTTGCACATAGCTGAGATCTATCACCTTTTACATTACCCCTTCTAATCTACAAATTCCTTTGAATATGATCAAGCCTCATTTCTACTTAATAAAGATTTCAAAATGTATTTGTTGCTTAATATGAATTTAGGGCACCTTATCGTTTTAACAGTGGTACTCACAAAGTCAGCATATGCAATGTGGCCTCTGTTTGAGGTGACTTGATAGACAGGTCATCTAAAATTGACTTTTGTAGAGTACTGTATAGAATAAAGTCCATCACACTAAGGTGTCAACAGGCGAACTGTCAGAGAAAATGAAAGCCCAGAGCTCCAGCCTTACAGCTGCTCTCCTGCAGAGTTTTGCTGGAGTGTACCAAGTCCTGTAGCCCAACAGAAGCAGCTGCTGCAACTCCATGTTCCCAGGTCAGGTCAGTAGTAATGCTAAGCATGTCTTTCCAGTAGGTACATACATAGTCACACACAAACAAGAAAACATATATATGCATATGACCAGCTACACAGATCAAGAAAGAAAAACACAAATGCAGCCACCATCACCAGTCTCATCCTGTTCCCTGCTCCAGGTATCAGGATGAAAGACCATAAGTGGATAATATATATTCATATACAGACATATGTGCAATGTGGATTCCTTCAGGAGCTGGACTTGGACACTCAGTCTACCCAGTAACTGCTCCACCACCACACCCAGATCCAAGGTCTCCCTCACTGCTGGCACCTGGGCATGTGAGACCCTGCAGGCCACAGCCCCACTCCAGGAACTGGTCCACAGACTGCCTCACACACCTACACATACTCCCCCATCACACCCAACACACACCCACTATGGATCCCTCCAGTTACTGGCACAGACACTCACCCTACCTGGTACCTGGACCTGGGTCTTCTCATCACCAGTTGCCAGATGCACAGAGGCACATGCTCATGCAGACAGGTCTCCTGGCTGACCCCTAGACCCCATGGTCTACTTAGTAGCTACCTTGGACCTCCTGCTCCCTCCAGTAGCCAACTTGCAGACCCTTGGATCTCTCCAGTACCCATCCCAAAATTACGGCTGCTTTGATACCTGGCTGATACTGGCTGGCCAGTCTGGCTTGATGTTTGCTGGTGATCACACACTGATGTGCAGACCCAGACAACACTCACATGCCCAGCCTTGTCCAGCCACAGGCACCCGAGACACGCAGGCCCCTGTGACTCATGGTCCCCTCCACACACACAGCACAGAGACCCCATCAACCAGAAGAGTTAGAAACAGTTTAATAAAAAGACAGGACATGTACTGATGAGGTACGGGGCATGGAGAGACAACCGTACTGACCTGCCACCTGTTTACAGCCAACCGACATTTAACATCCTGCCCCTCTTTTTACCCCCATCATTACTTGTTCTTTCCCAGACCACCATGATCCCCCCC
>NW_010117033.1:25247-28622 GCF_000699245.1 Pterocles gutturalis
CATAATATGCCTTGTGCAATCCCAAAATATTCTTCCCCTGCACCCCATAACGATTCCCATACCCCTGTAGACAGCTACCACCACCCCATAAGCTCTGGAGAGCTGCTCCCATAACTCAGTGATGGGTGTTACCCGTGGCCCCTGGGCTGATGGTGGTCAGGGGACACCCCTGGGAAGGGCTCTGTTTCTCTGGGTTCACTAGCAGGGTTGCCCCACCTTGCTCCTCTGTGCTCCTTTGTGTGTGGACCTGAGACTTATCACATAATCTAACAAGTTAAATAGAGTGTGGACAGTTAATAAGTATCTTGGGGCCCTGCTACTTAACCCATAGAAAGACGCAAGGGCTGTGTAGGTTTCACCGTAACTGAAGTTTCCAGCCCAGGAAGAAAGTGAGAACTTGAGCCAAGTATGCTGTTCTGCCCAATTTTGCCAAAATTTAAAGTTTTCAGCTTACCACAACATTAAGTGATTCTGACTCAGACCCCTACCTACTTTTAGCTAATCAGTCTCCTGTCTCGCACTGCAAGTTGCAAACACCTCTGTCTATAAGTTTTCCACAAGTCTCAAGGGATGTCAGGTTTCTTTTATTGTTCTCTTATCAGGAAAGAATGTTTTCACCAGTGGAAGCATAACAGACACGCTAAAGGAAAACACTTAAAAATAAAAAAACCCACACCATCCCTTTGCAGGGGACAGAAACCTTCACATTTCCCATATCACTTAGCTCTTTGTTGCAGGTTTCTTACCCCTCCCCTTGAAAAATCTGGTATTTTAAACTGACAGAAACAAGCTCTATTCAAGCCATTAGCATCCACCAGCCTATGATGCAGTGTGGGAGCTGTGAAGTCCCTATGACATATTTTTTCACTTCATATAGAAAGCATCTGGGAATGCAATGTCCAGCTCATCTTGAAAGCATAAGAAGACTTTCTTCAAAGCCTTATGGTCACCCGAGTACATTCTGGAAGTTTGTCTCTCCATTTCAAAGGTATCCGAGGAAACTGTACCAACTCGCAAAACACCTTTGAACACATGAGGCTGTAGTGAGACAACTAAGAGTGTAAGATCTATCTAGGCTTGTAGATTAAAGGCCAGATTTAAAAAAAACCAAACCAAAACAAAACAAAAATTAAAAAAAAACACACTTCAGTATCTTGCTGCCAAATGCTGTTACACCTACAACTAAAGCCTCTGAGGTGGAACTCACCATCCTGAATTAAGCACCAAAAAGTCCTTCTCCACCAATTGGGATGCAGTTATCCCACCAAGCAAGGCCAGGCTTAAGTGACCCAGTAAAAAAAAAAAAAAAAAAAAAAAAAAAGGGGACACTGCTACAATAAAAAAAATCTCTACTGGATTTAGATGCCCAATTGCTTTTTGTAACAGAAATACATAAAGAGGAAGGCATGCAATTTGATTGTCTTTCCATCTTTGAGTGCCCTAACATTCCTACTGCAGCATTAGATTTTTCTCTTGCCCATTTTCCTTCTACAGCCTTTACATTTGTATTCTTGGCCACACAGTAGCTCAAACAAAGGTTTGGAGAGATTTCATACATGCCTGTCCCTACCCTGCATTACCTGTCACAGCAACTTGGTAATAAGGCACTCTATTCAGAAGTTGGAGATGTGGGTTCAAACCACCTCAAACTAAGGAGATTAACCTAAAACTCCCACTTCCTGGGTAAGTGCTCTGACAATCTGATTTATAAGCAAACCCCATGACTTGTGTTTCAGCAAAAAAAAGTGGTTGCTGACCATAATGTTATTTGTGTATCAGTCATAGCCTAGGCATACTTACTAAACCAGATTTTTGAAGTAAAGTAGGTTTGAAACCCAGATGACAAGCATGAGAAATACCCCTGTTCAGCTCTGCAGGGATGGCGCACCTCAGGCACCTTCCTGGGGCCATTCAATCCCATGAGCATCAGCACTTAAAGAATCCTGATTCCAAAACCCCAGGCAGGAACAACAAAGCAGGATACTACAGCACACCAGCTTACAAAAACAGGCTGAGGTAAAATGCAACTGAGGAAACTTCTAGTCTACAACCACAGCCTTGAATGTTACCATTGCTGCAGGCTTAGAGTAGCGGGATTATTTTTTAATTAGAGAAAAAAAAAATCACCTGACAGTGTCAGAAATAAATTCAGGAAATATAGGCAATACTGTGCAAAACCGTTAAGAGATTACCCTTTTTACTTTGTAGACCTGTATCACTGTTGGCTAAGAATGCATTCCAGCAGAGCAAAGCTGCTACCTAAGCCTCCAAAATGGCTGTTTGCTTCTGAGGTTGTAAAATTGCTCTCATCTGGATCCAGGCACTAGGGTTATGTGCTTCATGAAGCTCCATTATCTGCTATCTCCATTATCTATTAAAAAAAGACTCAACTGAAGATACAAACCTAACTTTTCAACATGATGGGGACACTACCAAAACACCTGCAATTAAAATACCAACTAAATTTTATAGGTATGCAGATATTAATCTTTAGGCTGAAAGAACCAATCATTAACCTTCTAAGTTGTTCAGTGCAGGGACTTCAGTATTCTGTGTTGGTACTATTCTTACACTGGACTTCAGCACTTTCTGACAGACCCTTGTAACTGCTGTATGCTTCAGTTTCCTCATCTGCTGACCGAACAAAAGCAGGAAAGAAAAACAAAAAATGCTGAGAGTTCTGCCAAGGTACTTTCCATGGCCATGCCAAGATACCTTTCCCCAAAACTTCTCCAGTACTCTTGCAACAGCTCTGAGAGATCTTTTCGTTCTCACCACAAACTGTATTTTTACATCACAATGGCTACAATTTTGAGCTTCAGTTGTTTACTTTCTGTAAAAGCAACATGGGTATTCTAATCTGCATCGCATTCTTCACATTGTTTTAGGATCAGTTATCTTGAATTCTGGTTTTTGTAAGGAAGTTATACACCAGGGGGGTTTCGATACTCACTGCTTCCATGGATGATCTGTGCTCTCATGCTGAGAAAAAAAATTCTACCACATTAATCTAATAGGAAGAACAGTCTCTTGACCTGATCTTTCAACTGGAAAAAATACAATTACAAATTTAAATAGCCCTGGGAGGGGTGGCTTAGGTGTAATCAAATATACTGGTATCTTTGATCACTGATATAAAAATATGTGTTTTATCAAGATGCCTCTAACAATGTCAGCAGCTAGGAAAAAAGCTGGAATATCAGCACTAAATTATTTGCAAACGCTGCAGCAGATTACTGCAGTATGATCTTCACAAATTTCTATGAAATAAATGTATGGACTCTTGTCACCTATATTTGACCAGCTCTGGGAAATTCCTACCTTTTTAAATTGTGTGCTAACACACACAGTATAAGCTGGGTACTGACCTGTTGG
>NW_010117034.1:0-11855 GCF_000699245.1 Pterocles gutturalis
GGTGGAGGGCAGTTTCTATAATAAAAAGATAGTGTCCAGTCTGGCAGCTTCAAAAGGAAGGTTTTCGGTGCCTTTGAAGTTCCCTGTCCCTGATGTCCAGCCATCATATGACTAACATATCAAACAGGTTTCAGCTGATTTCAGTGGTGCTCAGGGTTTTATTTAAATTTGTAAAAATGTGTCCTACTTATCAGACTAGTAGTGCTTCGCATATGCTTTTTATAGCCAGGAGTATTTGGCTTCATGGCATCATGTGAAGCAAACACCCTGGAGTCGCTGCTCCTTGTGCTATTTCTGTTCTCTTTTTACATGTTGCTGTTGGTGGTTGTATCACTGGGCACCCTCAGGAACTTTATGTGGCAGGGGGGAGAATCCCCGTTCTTGATTATAAGAGATTGACATATTGGTCACGAATGCTGAAGACTAGCAGGCACTTTCTACACAAAAGCCTTTATAGAAAATGCTCAAAATAAAAAGACTGGGAGTCAGGGAGTGGAGCAGGGGGAAGACAAGATGCTGTATATTGTCAGTTCTTTTTTATTCTATTTGCCTACAAGGAGATTTCATCTAATTTTGAGTAGGAAGGAGCACTGGCAACTGGAAATATCTCTCTTCAGAGGCAAAGAGAAGAGAGGCTGAGCCTGATACTGGAAGAATATGTGTATGACAGTGCATGGGTTATGGGGAGCAAACAGTTCACCCCAGTTCAGTTTTAGCTATCCTTTCCTTAAACAGATGCCCAGGAAAGATTATGAATCAGCTTTATAGAGGCAGGCTCCACTTCAGCATTACAGAGCAGGGATACATTTCAAATTGCAGACTTCTGTTTTTTCCCCCCTCTTCTTATTAATTTCTGAATTTATTTGTGATTTTTTTTCCCTGGAAGTAAAGCCTTGGAAGATTGTCCTTTGTTTTTTTTATTGCTTTAATGGGTTCACAAATGATGATCTTTACATAGGGTAAAGTATCACAAAAACATCTGAGTAGCAACAAAGATGAGAACAATTCCTAAAATGCCATTTAAAATATCCAAAGAGGAACAATGCCTCCTTTAAGCACATGGTAGGTGGAAAGAAGCCTACATTTTTACCAGGTAAAAAGCTGGAACTTTTGTCAGCAGCTGACTGCAGTCTTCATCATCTGGCCAGTTGTGCTGTCAGGGGCTGAGTCACTGATTTGAGAATCTGTCAAAAGACAAGGAACACATCTCCCAGATTGCACACACAGTTTTACTTTGACACTGAGCACTTCAGCAGTTGAAATGAGAAAACAAAACAGAGAAATGAGACCTAAGCTGGGTAACCTGAGCCGTCTTGTTTTAAGTCAGACTGGAGGTCCTGAGTCAATACCCTGGGCCACCTCAAACACCTTGAAGACTCAAGTCAGCTTCAGGGTTTGTCAGATTCCATTTCTGTTGTACGACTGCTCTGAGTTCAACCATATCTTCCTGGATCATGACTTCCAAATTAGAATTTATTTAGAGCTTCTACAGATATTCATATTAATTTTATGTCCCCCAGCTCTTCTGAATAAGTGTTCTCAAAGATTGCAGTTGGGTTATTCATATAAGGCTGAAAGATGGAACACTTCTGTAATGCTGAATTGTGAAGGACATAACTATAAGTCCCAAATTTAGTTTTTCTGATGTCCAGGCAAACAATGCCTTATTGTGCAAAATAAACTGAGAAGGATGAATTCTAACTACGAACTGTATTTTAATATGCTAAATTATAATGGATTGATAAGATACCTCCTTCAACCTGTGTGGCAGGTTAAGGACATGTTTGATGATGGAAAAATGGCATTTCATAGTGTGCTTGCCATAACCTCAAATGGGGTGGCCTTAGTCTGTCCCATAGAGAGCAAATACCATTAGAAGTACACTCTCATGCACTGCTGATGATGACTGTGAAGTCCTAGTTTTGCTGGGCCTCAGAGAAACTACAGTAGTTATCACTACTTCCACTAATATGACTAAATAGCCACCTTTTGTAGTTCTAAAATGTCCTTTGCATTCACTAAAAAAGAGGAAAAAACTTAAATTTGCTTTATATCTTGATTTTAGGCAAAACAAGGTTGGAAATCGTACATAGAACCCAACTAGTGTAAGAGGATTGAAAGCCAGCAGCAAATTTTGATGGCATTAGAAACTTTTAAAGCATTTTTCTTAAATAGGGATTTTAGTCACAAAAATGACCATGGAAACTTATGTCTGTTCTGAAATCGCTTAGGTTATCCTTTTTATTTAAAGAGAAAAATTTCCCAGCAGAATAGAAATGATGTGGTTTTGGCCATCTAAACTCTGTCCACAAATAATGAACTGTCAAAGGTAAAAGAACCACCAGCCTGTCATCTCTTCATCTGAACACTGATGCCACTACTAGCTCTCCTGAAAAGTTAATAAACCTCAACAGAAGATCAAAGTTCAGTGCTTACAGGATGGCTGGCAAGATCACAGCTAGAGCTGGGACGGGGCTTTGTGAACAAGCTTAGAAGCTGAAATATGTCTGAAAAAGTTTACAGAATATCAAATTCTATTCTTTGAAGAATCTATTATCTCTAGTTAACAGAAGCTAGGAAGTAATATCACCAGTCATTTGTCATTCAAAACCTTTATTTCTGGGGTGGACTACTGAAGTCACTATGTTTTGCTTTCTTCTAAATACAGTGCCTTTTGCAGGAAACTTTCAAACACTTGTTAGTTTTTTCCAGCTGTAGGAACACTAGATTGCTATGGTGATAACTGGATAAATTTCAAAATTAAAAGTAATTTTAAAACTGCAAATTATTTCAGTTATTGAAAACTTCTGTAGTAGACAACAGATGTGCCAAAAGGCTGGATGTGCAGTGAAATGCTTAGAATACAAACCATGGAGTATATGTCAGTCATATTTACATGACTGAGTTAATTTTTAGTAAGATTTTAAAAAGTTTAAAGTGAATGTTTCTGGGTTTTTTTGGTAGACAACTATTTCTTGAATAATTTGTGAAGATTAATTGAAAAATAATTTCATTCTTCTGGAAATTAGTTTCAACAAAAGGTGTGTGTATTCAAAGGACTTCTGGAATCTATTTTAGTGACTCAGAAGTAAATTGCATCTTTTAAATATGCAAATAAGATGATTCATTAATAGCCATCTTGCCCCTGAAAACTGGACTGTAATATGAGGCCACTTCATTTATACTCTGTTATACCCGTGTTATGCTGATATAATGCTGGTATCTTTAGTGTTACTTGGCAAAATTTATAGAATAAATTAACATCAAGTGTGTGGATGATGATGGTAATTACTTCTCTTTATCCCAAACATCCAAATGCTGAAAGGCATAAATATAGACGTTTGTGTGGTTTCTGTCAAGGTGTCCTTGAATGAGAGGATTTAAACCTCGACACTGTTGCTTGGGCCCAAGCCAAGTCATGTGTCCTCATTGGTCTTGAGGCTTTTCCTGTGAATGCAGCTGTCACTCTCCTCTGCAGTGTATCCTAATGGGATGAGACTTCTCTGCCCAGTCCCTAAGACTATGGATGTGTAGCTGAGGCTATAGGAACCCCTAGCTATTTAGCACCTCTCCCTTGAGCTTGATGGTTTTTCACTGCTCTGAGATCAACTCTGCAAGAAAAATCTCTTAATTATGAGAGTTATAAAATATGTATTAAGCAAATGAGCTTGATTAAAAATATATACATATATAATATTTAATATAAATTATGTGCAAAATGCAGGGGGATCATTGCCTGCTATTTAAACCTTCTCTATATGCATAGGCTGCATTGTTTTGGCAATACTGATAAAGCTAAAGCAGTGCATTCCCCAGTCTTCAGCTATATCAGTATAAGCATATTGATGCACATACAGTTTATTTATCTTCCCTTAGGGAAACTGGGATATTAGGATCTACCTTTCCTCTGAGATTTCAAAAAGGAGTCAATTGGACTGTAGCTGTACCAAATCGTTTGTATTTTTTTGCATACTCCTGATGAAAACTGCACTGACATTTGTGCATATTCATTAGAAGGTCATGAAAATGCAATGATAATGGTGTAGAAAATGCAATGATAATGGCATAAACTAGTTCTATCTCTCACAAAACAAATGGAACATATTTTCCTATGGCTTTGTCTATTTAGTGATGTCATATTTCTCTTACAGACACACTCTGTCCTTCTTCCTCTGTTTTCTGCTGTATCGGTTAAGATCCTGGGCACCACGTGCTATGCCTTGTCAAGGACATATCTGCAATTACAGGTGGGCTGAGTATGCCAAGGAGAACGTATCATGACTGAGTTCCATCTCCTTTTCCATCAGTGGTAAAACTAATTTAGATATCCCTCTTTGACTTAGCTATCAGTTTTTGAGTGCCCTGTAGACACTTAAAATTCTCTGGGCCCTCTTCCCCTCTAAAGCTTCTGGAAAGGGGAGCCTGGGATATGTTTCCTTGAAGCAGACTGAGACCATCTAAAAGCTTGCTGCATTTAGAATGGGTGATCCTGTTTTGCCAATACCTTTGTACCCAATTTTGGCACTCACTTGACTCCTTGGTGAGTGGATTCAATCTGTTAAATGCTCTGGGCAGGGCAGCAATCAGTGGCTAGACTGGTTCTGTTGCATCCTCTAGCAGCACCCTTTCCCTCTGATTGTCCTGACATACTTCCTATGCTGTGTCCTTACCTCCGCTGGACTTACTATGCTTTCTAGATTGCATTTATTATTAAACTAGAATGAGGGTAAATCAACCTTTCCTCAAAGAGCTACTTCACTGGGAGTTTTGTGGAGAAAAACAAAAGGACTGTTTCCTCTACAGTTACTTCTCTTTCTGTGGGAAACTCCTGTGCCCCCCTCGGCTGTCACCCAGCACTTTGAAGGACTTTCTAGTCTTTCTCTTTCAGAACATCTTTACCAGTAGAGATGCAAATCCACGATTCCTTGATGTGAATATTAGATTGTATTTTCATGTTGATCCTACTTCTATTTTAGCTGATCCTATAGGAATGTTTTACAAAGATGCAGGGTCCTACTACCAATTTTCCTTTGCCATGGGATGTTGATTATTGACTGCCATCAAGCATTTCACAGGACCAGTCTGTTGGAGGATTCAGCCAGCATATGAAACTTCGAATTTTTTTGGCTTTTAATAGTAGATCTTTTCGTTAGTAACTGAAAATAATTTACTGCTAAGTTAAGTACTTCCTTGAACTTCAGAAAAAGGGTCCGTTTTGACATTTGACAGTTAAACTCTGAAATTTTACTGCACTTGGTAATTCTTTTGTGTTTTGTTCCTTCCTGCACATCTCATAGTGCTTTGCTAAGTGACTATCAATCTTCTCGATTTGTAGATAAGGAAACTAAGAGACAGACATGCACAGTTACTCATTTCTGAGCTCTGATGAGAATTTGGATTTTCTGACTTGTTTTGTTTCTTCTCCAGATTGCCTCCCTTAATCTAGCATCTGAATTTTATTATGAGGAGGATGACCATTTATTTTATTTAAACTAGGCTATACTTATCCTACAATCCTAGAAAAGTACAAAATCCTACAGTGAATGCTAATGCTCCTCAATTTTACAGTATAGAATAAGGTGCACAAAATTACTTTATGCAAAAATGTGTATGCGGTTACAGCAGTTATAATACTTGTTGAAGATAACTGGGAATAATGAACATCTCAAAGTTAGGATGATGAATAATGTTAATGTGTTTCAGTCACAGGTGGCAGTGTAACAAGCTTAACTCCGGGGCTCTGGGGAGATGGCTGTCTCTTTAAATGCAACACACTTTTTAAATTATTCTGGAAGAAAAGTGGTGCCAGGAGCAGAGGAATCACTACTTGAAAGAAAAGCATGTGGCTTCTACAGGGACCGCATGCGTTTGAAGGATGGTGCATAATATAACAGGGGAACTTTGGAGCTAAATAGTACTGATGGTAAAGTTCTTGCTCTGTATCAGTCTGAAGTGGAGAGAGGACCTGAACTAACTGCACAATGATCCTGAGGCAGCTGTGTCCTTTCAGGCCTGGGGGAGTGGAAATTATTTGAAGAGATAACTATTACCTGAGAAGGCAATGTGGCCCTGTGCTGGCACAGGTGAGCTGTAAAGGGGTGGGAGGAAGGGAAGAAAATGGACCTATACCCAACTTGGTTTCTTAGCCCCTCATGGAGGAGAGCAGATGGGGAGACAGCAGCAGCTCCTCCCCTGTGTCTGGTCTTGCTGCTCGTCACTGATCTCCTTGGTGCAGCAGGAAGGGGCTTAATTGCTCCTCTGGCATGGGAAGAGCTTGAATGTGTCCTATTTGCTGAGTGACTATCAATCTTCTCGATTTGTAGATAAGGAAACTAAGAGACAGACATGCACAGTTACTCATTTCTGAGCTCTGATGAGAATTTGGATTTTCTGACTTGTTTTGTCAAAAAAGACGGGCAGTGTGACTCTGCTCTGGACACGATGAAGGTCCTACCTTGCCGTCACTGGGTCTGCTACCCCAGCAGCTAAGAAGAGCACAGCAATGGCAATCTTATGGCTCTGGAGTCTTTCCTCCAGGTCTCTCCCTCAGGACATACAGAAGTCAGAGTCCTTGAGAAGAAAAAGGATTTGCCACAAACTTCTGAGAGTTTTGGACTGAGGCGAGTTCAGGGTGGGAATTTTCAGAGGGAAGGGAATAGGAAAAAAAAAGAAAGCTAAAGGGAGAATTAGTGAGGACTGTGTGCTGTGAAGGAGAGGGATATGTTGAAAAGCAGGAGAAACTGGTGGGAAACAAAGATTCTGAGGGCAGAAGATAAAGGTTTGCGGGACCTGATGCTGAAGAGTTGGTCTGAATAGAAAGCAATAAGATTCTTACAGGAGCAAACAGCATGTTTGGGGGAGGAAGATGTTTGGGGAAGAAACATATTGTTGGGAATGATAAATATGAGTGAATTCACTGTAGTGATTTGCAAGAAGCAACAGGAAGGGCTGCGAAATAAAAGTGAATTTAGAAGCTGAGGGAGAAGGATGTAAATGCAGGTGTTTTGGCAAAAAAAGATGATAAAGGTAGGTGAAGTATTTTGAGAACTGCAAAATAGGAATTTTCAGGAGGAAGAAGCACAAGTTGAACATTTATAGGAGGAAACAATTATGCTCGTGTTGTACGGTCCAGTCCTCAATCGAATACCCAGTTCATCTGTCTTCAGAAAGCTGTCTTATTATATGAAACTTGGACAAATCCTAATGTAACTTTCCAGTTTGTCAACATGTATATGACAAGTTGAAGTTTCACTGGTTTTTTTTTTATTATTATTGGTTGGGTTTTTTTAAGAAAGCAAATGAAATCAATTTAATCTTTTCTTGAAAATAAAGGAAGGATTTTTAGAAGAAATACTATCTTTGAATCTGTCTGACACTTGAAATCAAGATTGTCTTTTGTTTCTGTAATGTCTCAGGCTAAGTTTCTTAGTAGAATTTCTGCTGGTTGGTTGTTGACTGCTCCTCCTGGCAGGGGAGGAAGCAATGCACCTCCTCTGCTGTTAGCTGAAGACAGTGCCGAAGACACGCTGACTGTCACCGAACCCAAACAGAGAAGAGGAGGCAGCTGCCTTTTGGGATGGAATGAAAGGATAGAAGATGTGGAATCACATTTTGCTGAAAGAAGGCTTGGGGCAAGGCAGGTGAGATCAGCTTGAATGCTCAAGGTTGAGCAGGATGCTTGTTGCTTAATGATGATAAACTAGAAGAGAATGGAAGGGGATGCCTGGTAAGGCAACCATGAATTAAGCAGCCATGAAACGGGATTAAACGAGAAGGTCTAAAGGAAAATTAAGAATTGAGGCAGGGATTTGACTGAGAGTCCAGAGAAGGTGTTGATAACCAGTTGATGAAAACTGAGAATTGATTAATTAGGTACGGATAATGTGTTGGAAGGGTTGAAAGCCAGAGGATGGATTAAAGAATGTTTTTGGAGAATGGGCTAATAAAGGAAAAGAGAAGCTGTTACTTGGACACGTCTTGTGCTGGGAACTGCCAGGAAAGTATATGATGAATTGGGGTAGGTGGAGGTGTGGAGGAAATAACAGATGCTGTGGGGAGAGAAAAGGTTGATTATGAAAGCCCAAGTGCTCCAGCTGTATAGGATGGCCCTTCGTGCTTGGACAGGCCATTATTACAGCCTACCAAGGTCATGCAAAAGAAAATACATGTAAAGAAGTCCTTGCAGAGGTTTCCTTTCACTGGATTTACCATGTGGAGATGTACAGTCTAGCTCAGCATTTTCAAGTGAAGGAAGCCTGTAAAACTTGTTGCCTGAAAGTCTTTCATTTCTGCCTTTCTAGTAACAAAGAAAGTTTTTGGTGCTAAAATAAGCGATGTGATGTACTGTACTTCTAAAGCTGTTAAAAGGCTCTTAACAGCTCTATAAAATACTTGCCACCTCCTCCTGTGCTTTCAGAAAATTCTACTCTAATATTTATTTCTCCGGCTTATACAGAATTTCCTCCCCTTTAAAACATAAGTTGTTAATTATTTCTGGGTTGTCATGATCAACTCCCCTTCAGCTATTAAAATGTACTTGCATTGTAGTTTTATTATTACTTGCAAAATATTGGAAAAAATAATTTTTCTAGACAGTTATATTTGAAATAAATATTGACTCGGCTATGCAAATGGATCTTTTATGTTAATTTCCTGCAAATATTCACATAGTGTAGTTTTAGGAGAAAAAGCACTCATAAAAGCAAGTCTTTATGAATATTCACTGAAAGTGAATTTTGAATTGTACACTTGAGCCTAATCTTTGAAAGTAATGCTTGCATGGATTAGTCTACATAGGTCACTTTGCACAACAGCAAAAATGATAGCATGCAACTGGTCAACAGTGCACAAATACAAACTAATATTGGTATAAGGTGTTTGCAAAACATGCTACAAATGAAAGCTTTTGATTCACTGCAAAATTCTTCAGTTTTTCAGAACTCTTTATGAACATAAGACAAGGCAAAATTGGTGAACAAATTAGTTGTCACGACTTTGCTCACCATTAATTACAATATTATTTAAAAACAATTGTGTTGGTGCAGAACACCCATGGTGTTTTGGGGAGAGAAATGGATTACCTGAAATTCTGCCTCAATTGTTCTGGGAATTATGATTCTACAGAATTACTTTAAGTTGTTATTGCTCTGTACAAGTATAAAACACACTCATACGCTGTTTGTGCAGACTAGTTTTGTATCACTGGAGTTTTGAGTAAGTACATTGCTGCATTCCCTGTCTCCCTTCGTTCTCTTTTTTTTTTTCCTACCAGATTGCTATTGTTACAAAGTTGAGCACACAAGTTTGGAAATGATGGTGTTAAGTTTGCCCTGTATGCAAACTTAATTAGTCCCTGTGGCTTTACCATCTCCAACAAGATACTCTGCTGATCTCCACTGAGCATGTGCAAAGTGGTATTTTTGAGGGCTTATACCTTGATTATAGAGAGATGACTTCTCATCAAATCTTCAGAGCATACAAATTTTAGACACATGGGTTTCAAATTTTTCCAGTGAAGGCACAGACTGCTGTATAGCAAACTAGGCTTTATGATTTATTTTCCTGAGAAGCCTGCCCCAGCCTCTGCGAGTGGTCAGTGGGTCCTGAGACTCTGCTACCATGAGTTAAGAAAACAGCTGCTATGGAAAGCTTTTTTTGGATGATGCTGTCTGCCGTTTATAAGGTGTTGAATCATTAAGATCAGGCTCCCAGTTATGTCACAACTTTCTGAGGCAAGTCAGATTCTCTTAGAGCACCCTGGTGGCTATTGAAGGCTTTATTTTCTGATGAGATGAACAGTTGCAAATAAAAGCTTGAAGCATTCAAATTAAGTAATTTTCCTTGTGCCACAATTCTGTTTCTGTTAAATGGGCATAATGAATTCTTCATGAGAATTCGTTGCATAATGCTAGCAGACTTTCCTGACTTGTAGGATTTCCTCTTTTCATATATGTCTATTAAAGAGCCTTCAAAACACTCCTGTGAACAGGGTCGATAATATTTCCTGCAAAATTACTCTCGTGTTTTTTCATTTGTGGTACAGTTTGCAACCAGGAACAGGCATGCATTGTGAAAGCCTTTGGATGCTTTCTCATCTTTTAACCTCCTGCGGGTAGTTTATTTGTTATACTCCTGATGAACAATGGTGTCCTTGACAAAAATGTAGTGATCCTTGGCCTGGGTAATTGTGCTGTTGGCTGCAATGTGGATTTGCAAGGTTTGTACTATTGTGTTGTATATTGGGATGAAATATGTAAAGGGAAAAATCGTGATCTCTGCTGGTTATCTTTGGGAATAGAGGGTGCAACATGAGTCAGGGCCGTTTTCCCAAAGGGAGTACTGACTATGAAAGATGCTATGGTGCGCTTGGGAGGAGGTCAAGTGGGGCTGTTAAGTATTTGCAGAATGTAATAGACTGTGCATTTTGTGGTGAAAGCGCCCTGAATTTCCTTTCAGATACCTGTTAAAACCTGCAAGGATTCTTGCAGCAGGCCTTGCTGGTTGCTAGAAAGAGGCGGGACAGAGAAAAGTGTGATTTTTTTTTTTTTTTTTTTAATTTCCCAAATGCCAAGAAATATACACAAATCACAGTCTGGTGTCTTTGGCCATCTTGTTTGATGTCCTCAGATGGTAGCTAATATCTGGGATTTTATTACTATATTATTTTCTGTCTGTTCTCTCTCCATTGTGTTCTGTAAGACCTGGTTTGTGCTTGATGTGCAAATGCTCTTACTGTCATACTGTGATGGTACCGTGGAAGCTTGTGGTCCAACTGTATTTATCTAGAAATGCCTTATGTGCTGTTGCATTGCACCATGCTTCAGACCAATGTTTTTCCCTCCATCCCCTCTGTGGTAAACAAAGTTCTTTACATTTGAATACTCTCAGGAAAGTAATTTTGACAAGAGAGCTACAATGTTTAATGCCTACCAGAACATGGAGACATCACAAAGTGACTGATAACACTTTAGCAGGAATTACTATGACCTTAGGAAGAAGATCTGTGTTAAAGCAGAGATGTTCCAGGAATGGTTGAGGAGCTTATTTGATGTGGGATGAAGGGCTTGTGAACATGCATTCAGAGTTATGACAGAGGATGATTTCTTAGCAATTGTGTATGTTGCCAAAGCATTTTGTTAGGATGTAGCTAGGAAAGCCCAAACATGCTGAGGTGACAAGTCACTGGAGGCTATTTCAACGAAATTGACAGGAAATTGACCAGCCAGGTGTCAGCTCATGCTACATCCATAATAAAGATAAAACTTATAGAGGCTTTACATATACTCAGGGGATGTATTAATTGGTGCTTCTGTGTAAACAACCCACTGCAGCCCATGCTCGGCTCAAGGATGACAACTTTGCAGCTTGTTCGTTTGCCTTGTGTGGCTGTACCAAGGAGGGAAAAGGGATTTGTGTCAAAAACATCTGAAGGTCCTTACAATCTTTCTTCTTTGCACTTTTTTGATGTGGAAAGGGTGCCCAGGGCACTTCTCTTGTTTGTGCTCTTCCATTGGTCCTCTGCCTTCAAACTCCCACCCAGGTTTCAGTGTTTAAAAAAAAAAAATCCCTTTTCTCTACCCACTGAAAGACCTTAAAACTTGAGAAAATCCCACCCAGCAACAACTCACTCCTCACTTCCAAACTTTTACAAGGCAGACCTTGACAAACACACCCCCCAGCCGGCCTCACACCCCCAAAAAAGGCGGCCTGACCCCTCCGCCATTGCCCCCCGGGGGCTGCCCCAGAGCCTGAGGCGAGCCGGGGCCTGCGCGCTCCTCCTGAAGTGACGGACGCCCGCCCAGGGCCGCGCTCAATATTTCCCACCGAAATGGCTTCCCGCGGGCCGTCCTGCTCGT
>NW_010117035.1:0-200 GCF_000699245.1 Pterocles gutturalis
CTGGAGCCAACTCGGCTGCGAAGCTGAACAGAGCCCAGATTCTGACTCATTCTCTTTTCACCGCACATCATGAAATTAATCCGAACCATCCGAGCCCAGAGGAGCAGAGCTGCCGCTGGCACCAGGGGCTGTTTGCACCAGGACTGCAGCAGGCAGGCGCTGGCTGCCGAGCCGAGCCACAGCCCAGCCCCGCGGAGGAT
>NW_010117035.1:640-906 GCF_000699245.1 Pterocles gutturalis
GAGGGTGGGAAGCAGCTGCGGAGGTTACAGTAAGCGCAGAAGGCGGAGACTGCCAGGAAACACCAGAAACAAGGAAGGAGCAATTTTCGAGTTAGCGACCTGTGTATGGATGGAAATTGAAGCAGCGCTAATGAGGGGACGGCAAGCTGTGCTCAGGAAGCGAAGGCACAGAGCTCTGCTCGACGCCGCAGAACGTCGCTTCCCTGCAGAAAGCTGTTTGCTCTTCCCAAAGGTCAGCGCGGCGGGGACGCGCCAGCTGGCGCTTG
>NW_010117036.1:0-2850 GCF_000699245.1 Pterocles gutturalis
TTCTATATAAATATTTGTATTACATATTAAAAAAATAAAGATCTTGACTAATTTCTGAATATTGCAGACTCTAAAGAGACTCTGCCATTCTATAAAGTAGACAGGATTATTTTTAAACGCACAGAAAGTCAACGCTATTTAAATCCCAGGACTGGAAAGGTCTAACAGATATAAACAAGTCCCTGTCTTAAGAAAGGAATGCAGTATGAATCACAGCTTTTTTGGATACTCTTCTTAGTCCCTTGGGTTGTGGTTTTTTTCCTAGCACTGGAAAGCAGGTTAGCTGTCACCAGTACTGAAAGAATGGATAGAAGTGTAGCAGGATTAGCTCAAACACACATGAAAACGTCCTGATGATTCCACTTAAATACTTTTCACATAGGTACATTAATAACTTAAAAAATGCAAGCCTAGGTGGTTTTGCCAAGGCTTCATAAGAAATTTGTGGTAGAACTGGCAAATGATCCTAACCTCTGGAGATCTAGTGCCTTAACCATTAGCCCAGCTCTAGAAGATGGATTATTAACAAGGAAGCACATTAGGAGAAGAAATGACTGAAGGAATCCTGAGCTCTGTCCAGACTGCCACAAGTACCTTGTAACTGAACACTGCAATGCCTTGCAATTGTATCCCGTTGACTATTCAGAATGGATGATGTTGTTTTGTCTGTCTGGATCACTAGGCCCAGAATACTTTCAGGTCTGTCACACATCCCTGCATACTCTTTGTACTGAAAGAAATCCTTTTTCCTTTGCTGAAACATAATTGAAGCAAGAAGAAAAACTGTTATTACCTTCATGGATCTTCTCGTGCCGCTTTAGTCCACTTGGAGTAGAAAAGTACTTTCCACATCCTTCATTATTACATCTAGGTATAAAATACACTGGTTTCTTTCACTGCATCTGCATGTTTTGTTCTTTAAGTCAAGAACAATTAAAGTGGGCAAAATAATCCAAGTTTCCCCTAGCCTACAGATCTGTTCTGTCCCCCTCCCGCCCTGTAAAAATAAATTCCATAATATGTTTCTAATAGAGACTCTGATCCCCTGGAGAGTTAAGACTACAGTATGATTTCCACATACACAGCAAGTTAAGCTTTAGCTAAAGAATCAAGCCTCATATCATCTCTACTCAGTAGAAATGAGAGACACAGAAAGTGGAGGGTTTAAGTGGCTTGTACACATCTAGCAGCAGCAAAGCACCAACAGTATTTTTGTGCCTGTCACCCAGCCATGCCAGGGCACTTAAGTGGAACACTCCTGTAAAGCATGTTCCACCTGTAAGAAACACAAGACTAAACTATGCTTTTATCAGATCTATACTAATGTGCCATGAAAATAATGGGAGCTGCGGTGCACAGCTTCCCAGATTGGTGTCCAAGCCTCTCACCTTTTTTAAGCTATTACTCGCTCCATTGTTAGCCAAGTCACTGCTTGTTACTGGCAAACAGAGGTAGCTGCATTTTCCACTACCGTGCAAGCTCTTATGCTTGTATTTCAGACTGTGTGAACTCAAAACTGGGGTTTTTTGTTTATTATTCCTGTGGGAACCTGTAGTAAATCCCAAGAAAATGTCTGAAATGCTGAAGTACACCAAGACTGTTGTTCAAAATAGACTACTGAGCAAAGGACTAGTACAAGAAATGTACTTGCAGCCATGCCTACAAATTTATGCCAGCTTTTTTTAAATGCCACATCAATTAAGAGGTTGATAAAAGGCACCTGTTTTCATCTACAGTGTTTAAATAGAATTGTTAAAGTTCATTATTAAAATAATCCACTTACTTGAAGGGAGGTTCGTTGGTGTGGTGACATTGATGAACTTTAAGTTGTTGATGTTTCCTGAAAGACTTGTTACAGCCTTCAAAGTCGCACTATTTAGGAAATGAAGTTATCATTAGAGGCCAAACAATGACAGCCCAGTCCACATGTGTTTACTGAAATCCCAATCACAGTATTTGAACTCATACAAGTACTGCATAATAACAAGTTGAAGTATTGCTCTAGATACAGGAGCTTGTTTAGCCTCATCTTCACAGTATCAAAGGTAATTACTCACCACATATTGCTTTTTCTGATTTTCATGCTTGCGCTTAATGTGCTTCTTTAAGTTTGATTTTGTTCCAAATTTCTCATTGCATCCATCAGCTGTGCACCTGCAAAGAAACTACACTTTTTATTATCACTCTCAAAAAGTGATTTGTTTCCTAAGGCAGATACAGAAATCATTGGACAAGAGGAATACATGCAGAATAACCAAACCTCACAACCCAAATATAAAAGTTTGCTTTAAAGACACAAAAAGCCAGAGGCTAATCAAAAGCCACAGGAAAACATATAAGAAGACATTTTTAATAAAACATGTAGGAATTCCTATCTCTTAATCCATGACATACAGCTATTAAGGGCTTAGTGACAGGAGATAACTGTCCTTCCTTTGTGTAATTCTGTATTGTAGGGAGAGATCTGCCCATACCTTTAAGCATCTATTACCGAGGACCACAGCCAGACAGGAGGTGTTAGGCTAAGGAGCCTCTGTCCAGCCGTGCCCATGCTGTTATGGCAGGACTGGTGACGCCACAGCTAGGGCCTGCCTGCTCTGTACCACCCGCGCAGCAGTTTTCACTTCCATTTTAAGAAGTAAAAAATCTTTCAAACTTACTTGAACGGCTTTTCCCCCGTGTGCGTAAGGAGGTGTCGAGCGCGGTGGAAATCTCTCGTGAAACCTTTACCGCAGCCTTCGTAACCGCACACGTAGGGCCTCTGGGGAGAGAGGGGCGCTCACAGGTGACAGCCCACCCCTCGCCGACACGGCGCTTTCCCGCAGCGGGATGCCCCAGCGCCGCTACTAC
>NW_010117037.1:0-36073 GCF_000699245.1 Pterocles gutturalis
GGCTGCAGCGGTGTTCCCCGTCCAGGGTCAGCGGGGCGGCAGCGCTGGGGTGCCCGGGCTGGGGGCAGAGCCGTGTCCTCAGCCCTGGGGCTCTCCTCTGGGGACGGGGTGAAGGACGTTGCTGTGCAGGGCGCGGGGTGCCGGGCGGTGGAGCTCTGACAGTCCCAGTGTTCGGATTTTTCGGATTTTCTTTTCTTTTCCTGGTTGCTTTTGCAGCTGGGTAGTTTAGCAAAGGAGTCTACGGCACCCAGTTCCCGAGATGAACGTGTTGAGCTCGGCTTCAGCACCGTGCGGGAGCCTCAAGGGGACTTTCAGGCCACTGCTGAAGCACAGGGAGCAGTTAGGACTTATTTGAGTTTGGCTCTTTTTTTTTTTTTTTTCTTTTAGTTCTTCAGTTACCTACTCAATATTTCTCTTACAGAGCTCCTGAAAGGTAGACAAGCAAGATGAGAAAAATAGCAGGATAAAAGGCTTTTTTAAAAATAACATGCCACCAGAACTTCTGCATGGTAACAAAGGTATAAATTCTGTTGCCATTTATTTAATTTGGATATTAATCGTGTTTGTACTATCTGTATGTTTGGGTTCAGGACTCCTTTTGGAAGCGTTTTGTTACTCTGCAGCACTTGCAGGCCAGAATTTCAGATTTGGATTTGAAATCACCTTCTGTTTTTTATGTCTGCCATAGCCTTGTGTTTCCCCTCACAAGTATCTGCCAAAGCACGTTGAATGCAAGCAGATATTGCTTTCATTTATTGTGAGCTTTCTGAATTAAAATACATAGCCTTTATTTTAAAATTTCAAAAAGGAATTTCTGCAGTGTAGATTAGCATTAGTGTGCCACTCTTCTCATAGCATTTCCTTTTTTAAAGCTCATGTATGCATGAAAAAATAAATTTGTTTCATTCCAACTTAACCTTCCAAAGTTCAGTACCTCCACGTTCATGCTGACATCTGGGGGCAGCCCCGTATGTATCATCTTAACAAACTTTATACCAGTATGCTCTGGGACGTCTAAAACCTCAGGGCAATTTCTGGAAGCAGTGACTTGGGTAGCTTCCAAATAGAAAGTGCTGCACTGTGGGATGGAAGTAGGAGAACTGGCTAAACTAGCATGGAAGCAAGAATTCCGAGCAGTAGTTTTCCCCTTACTACTCCCCTGGGTTTTTGGTTACTGTAAACACGGGTTTTCTTAAAATAGTGGTCAAGTCGTACAAATGTTTGACCACATGACAGAAAGTTGAGGGCAATCTAGGATAAAATCAGGACTGATTCTTAATGTTGCTTTTCTGAACCAACAGCACCTCTTAATGAACCTGTAACTTCAGGGAGTGCTTGAAAGGAAACACTGAGACATCTGCTGTCCAGGAAAAAATACAGCATTTTTCTCCAAAACTAGCTCTTCAGCCCTGCCAATATAACCTTATAAACAGAAGACAAACGTTCAAGATAGAAAATGATGATTAGACAACAAACTTTATGCCTGCTAGTAGCTGAAGACTAGACAGGTTAAAAGTTTCAGGTGATGCAATACTGAAAACAGTGTGGTGCACATCGCTGTTTGCTTGCTGACACGTATGCAAATGATTTGGTTCTTGATTTGGTAACTGATCACGGAAGGTAATTTTCACTGTTGGATGGTTTCTTTAAATGAATTTTAATACTGTTACCTTCTTTCTATGATACGTACTTGCTTATTCCGACAGGTCTTATGATTGAAACTGGTATTTCCTTCAGTCTTTCTTCTTGTGAATTCTACTGTATGAATTCATGCTGACTGAGAACAAAGGTGGAGAGCTTAGCTTTCTGTTATTTTAGTGTTGGCTGGAAAACACACCAGTCAGGCTTTTTTGCTTTGATGAGGCTGTATTTTTAAATCACTGTTTGTAGTGCCAGTCAGATGATTTTTTTTGTTGTTGTTGTTTGAAAGCAGGATTTACATGCATGTACACTGAATTTTTAAGCAGATGATTCATTAGGTTTGGTATTTGAAGTATCTTGTCCTTGAACAATCCAACATACCATCATGCTACTTGATAACAAGAACTTCTGTTTATTAGTTGGGGTTTTTTCTAGTCCTTCACTCAGTTTTGTCCCCTGAGTCATGAAGACACCTGATAAGACATGGCTGCATTTAACACTAATGGGATGTTTTGAAAGGCTTAGTGTTTAGTCTCTCTGTGAAATAACCAAAATGTTTGATTCTCTTTAACATCTTTTGGAAGAAATGCACAAAATCAGGCATGCAAAGACTATGTGTTAAATACAGAGTGCTCATTATCTTGAATGTTTTTGCTGGGTTTGAATATGTAACTGATCAGAGGGGCATCTTCACTTAGCGGCATAAATTGGAAAGTGAGAGCAATGCAAAAGTTGGTCACCCTGTATCTGATGCTTTGGAAGATAAGGGTCTTGGGTATGTTTCGTGTTGCAAAAAAATATAGGTTATGCATTATACCGATTCTTTTGTGGTTTTTGTTATTTTACGGAATAGATGATTATAGAACTTGGAATTAAAGAATACGTTATCTCAATCCTCAAATTCTTCATTACTATGCAGAAGAATGGATGATGATGCAATTATTTACTTTGTATTCTTAAAGGCTTGTAACAGCAGGTTGTACGAGAGCAGTAAGCAATTAGAATGTGTCAAATGTGGCTTACCATTACTTTCAGTTATACTTTTCAAAAATTTACTGTTGATTCAGTGCACAAAGATAATGTTTTTATTTTCAGGATCAATAAGTTACAAGAATAGACTGAGCTTGCTTAAAAGTGATTTTTTTTTTTTTAATACAGTTACAATTGCAAATTCATTTGCTAGTCTAGACAGATCCTTTAGATTATTTCACTATATTTTGTTATGCACATAATTTAATGAGACAGATTTTTAGTAAATTATAGCAGCCGTCCATTCAGAAAATGCAGGAGGCTGGATAGCATTGTCTTCCTGTGATTGTTTATAAATCTGGCGGGAGCATGCACAAAAGGTGAATTGTGCCTGCAGCTGCAGAAATACATCTGGACCTTTTAATCTTGGCTCTCTTGGTTTTATAGACCAAAACTTAATCCATATATTGCTCTGTTGGACACATGAATGGACACCTTGATCTGTGGCATATCAATTCCTTTGCTCTGCTGCTCAGAGTTTTAGATGAGATAATGGTTGTGGCTGTTGGGATGCTGTGAACCTCTGGGGTGTTACAAAGAAGTTTGCATGCTTATAATATTTGTCAAGAAATGTATTTCCATGAATGGATAACTTCATTGTATTTTTACTCTTCTGAGTCAGGTTTTTTTAGGGCTCCCAAAAGATTCTGTTAATATAGCTTACTGTGTTTTGGTTCTAGTGATAGTTCAGAAGTAGTGATGGTATGGAAGGTTTGAAGATGGTAAACATGTGAATTCTGAGGTGTCTGTGGTTCACATCGCTCACTTCAGACCCAGCCAGCTCCAGCCGTTGAGGTGGCAGAGGCTGATGTAGACCATTCCCTACAACATGTCAGTGCGATCAAGTGAGAGCGAGAATCCTTTTAATAACCCTCAATTATAAGACTTGTGTGCATTAAGGCTAGGGAGGAATTAGCTCACCAGCCTGTGTATAATGGTCTGTTTAGCAGCATGTTTGTTTACTGGATGAAATGAGGACTTTGTTAGAAGAACAGAACTTCTCCCCTGAGCATGTGTTCTTTCTAGGCTTTGCACAGTGTCAGTGAAACTGTTGAACAGTTCTTTAATAGTGAAACAAAAATGCTATTTATATTTAGAGATGCAAATAACTTTATTTACATGGCCTTATTTTGTCTTAAACGTAGTTCTAGGTGTTGTGCAACCGTTTTACTACCTGAGTGGGATAATGTTGCTGAGCAGATAGCTAGGTGGAGTCTCCATTAAAATGATTTGTAAGATATCTTTTACAGAAGAAGTGTAGAACTCCACCTACCCGGAGAGAATGGGTCCACAGAGACAAAGCTTAAAAAGTGCCTTGGAGTAGGAAGATCTGTAAACGAAACCTGTAACTAATTTTACTCTTCTAGGGGTTTTCTCCAGTGATGTTGTGTGCTGTAATTGTCTTTGCATTCTTAAACTTCAGTGATCAGTTTGTAGGGGTGGTTACATTACGATGAGAAATAGTCAAGCATACTTAATTTTACCTTCAAAGTAAGTTTTGGTTCAAAGAGACGTGTTCATGGATGATTAATTATATATGTACTGACACTTGTGTCCAAAGCCACTCTGCTTGGAGTTATTGATTGCTTCCCACCTTGTCTCTTACCAATAAGATAAAACAAATCCTCAGGAAACTACTAAGAATTAATCAGTTTTACAAAGCAGTATTGAATTACTAATTTTTTTTAACAGCGTGGCTAGAAATGAGCTGGTTTATCAGTCATGATCAAACCGAGCATTATGCGTCATGGGTAGAGAAGGCATATAAAACAGAATTTTGCTTTCTTTACAACTGTGGGCAATGAAATATTTTCCAAGGGAAGGCTACAAAATCCAAAGAATGTTGTACCAGATGCTCTGAGGTAGAAAGATGTCTCAAATATTGATGTAGTGTTAGAAAAAGGAGAACATTTACAGAATTCTGTGGGAATTTCAGTGAAGTGTTTTGCATCAGAACGTACCTGCTGGAATTAAGTTTCCGCAGTCTTGTTGTTGGTTTCTTTATTTGCTACGTTCGGTAGAAGTTCTGCGAGCCACTCTGCTTGGCTGTGGAACAGAATTTTTGGCTGAAGTGAAGCTGAGGATAGGTTCAGTTCCTCACTGCACTGTGAGGGTATTTTCACATTTGCAGTTTCATCTTTACAAATTTTATGTTCAATAAATAACACTTCCGACAACAGTGCTGTAGCTTTGTGCTTGGGGCAATGCTTAGTGTGTGGGACAATCATTGTGGTTTGTTCTGATGCAGAAACGAATTTTGTAGCCTGAACTCAGTTGCAAACCAGACTTCTAGCGTTTCAGTTGGCTCTAATTCTTGTGAAGTATCACCAAAAATCCTGAGAGAACAGAACGTGATTCTCTCTGCCGTAAATTTCTTTGGCTCATGTGTTCAAAGCTAAATTGTCAGATGTTCAGTTTGCTGCCACCATTGTTTCAAGTGTTTTAAAAATAAGTTCAGCTAAACTGTCAGCTTAGGATGCTTTGCTGCATTCACTCTGTAGTGGGTTGACCCTGGGAGGCAGCTGAACCCCACAAAGCTCCCCCCTCTGTGGGCTGTGGGAGAGAATCGAAAAAAAAAACCGAGAAATATCTTATGCTGAAAGAGGGTAGATTTAGATGAGATATGTGGAAGAATTTTTTTCCTCTGTGGGGGTTGCCCAGAGAAGCTGTGGATGCCCCATCCCTGGAGGGGTTCAAGGCCAGGCTGGATGAGGCTTTGGGCAACCTGGGCTGGTGGGAGGTGTCCCTGCCCATGGCAGGGGGTGGCACTGGATGGTCTTCAAGGTCCCAGCCCATTCTGTGATTCAGCAATAAAACATGGATGGGCTATCAACATTGTTTTGGTCACAAATCCAAAGCACAGCACCATAGGGGCTGCTAGGAAGGAAATTAACTCCATTAACCCAGTACAGGTCCTCAGCTGTCCCCAGGGCATTAAATAACTCTCAGGGACATGAAGGCCTGTAATAGGGATAGCTGCAGTCTTCAAAGAAATGGGAAAGTGACAGCGGGCCAGGTCTTCAGCTGATTCTCTGCACTTTGTTTAACAGACTTGAGAAGGAAGTCACCCTTCTCTTCCCGTGGAAGCAGAGTGAGTTTCATCTTGCCAAGACATCTTGGTGGAAGATGCTATTGTATTCAGACTCTGGAGTAAGAAACAAATCTGACTTGGTAAATAAAATCCTCTTCTGTATTCTGCCATCTGTGTAGCTGTTCTCTGGTTGAAGAGATCTTAAGTGCATAATAATTACAGCAGGTATCTAAATTGCCAATTAAATTGACTTCTTGGCTAATTTTTATAGATGTTTTGGATCCAGTGTTGTTGGTAACCTAATTTCATGAGTCAATTAAGATTCATCCTTGCTGAAGCTTTCATTCAGAGATGAAACACTGCATTCTGATGTTTTCAGAAGATATGTATGAAGCAAAAACACATGAATATTTATCTTCTAGTTCAAGCTATTTATTTCTGTCCCTTGAAGTACTACGTCTATGTTTTATTTTAGCTGGCAATTCAAGAGAAGATGGGGTTGGCTCTTATTCCACCAGTCATGCTGCAGGACTGTTGGGTTTTCTTGTTCTTTTTTTTCTTTCTTTTTTTTTTTCATTTATTTTTTTTAGTGTTAATATGAAGGGTGTGTATATTTGATCTTCTGCCAGCTCTTTTGGAGTCTCTTTCTGGAAAGAAGGTGCATCCTGAACCTAGGATGTCAAACTAAAGAAAATGTTGCTCTTTATTAACATATGCTGTTAGGTGGTTTAAAACAGGACAGGGAATGAATTTTCCTTTGTATCGAGCTAATTTTAAATTCTGTCAATACTATTTCTATTAAATTGTGCTTGTGCTCTTTTGACCCATTAAAGAAAAGTGAAAACCTGAAAACTGAGTGTCTTTTCATGTGAGATTTGACAGAAAGTTTTCTCTTTTTTTTTTTTTTTTTTTCTGTGAGGAAGGCCTCAAGTAACTTTCTTTTTTCTTTTTCTTTCTTTTTTTTTTTTTTCCTTGCTTGTAAGTCTTCTCCTTTCAAGTTAATTTCAAAACAAATTAAGTTTATTTGCTGTGGAAGTGCACATCCAACAAAGCCTTGTGAAAAAGCTGATGAATGTGCTTGTTCATTAATTCTTTGGTGGCATTCGAGTTCCAGTGTACTGAACTTCTAACTCCCTGCTTGCTCATGCTGGTGAATGTGTTTATTTTCATGCCTGCTTGCTGTTTCCATACTTGGTTTTACTTAAGTGCTTCTTGATCTCACAAGTAGATTCAATGTCTGTATAATGAACATCCCCTTGTGTTTTATATGTCTCACAGAGCTAGAATATATGCTTTAAGAGCGAAACCCCAGGATTTGGAAAGGTAGCAGCATGGTGTCACGGGAGCAGTGACTTTCCAGAATTGCTGCATGATGTGAAATATCAACTTCAGAAATAAAACACTGCAGCTGTACTCAGCCAGCCAGACCTCAGAACTGATCTTGCTGAACCACATTCCAGTCAAATTAGCTGCTCCAGTGGTAAATGCTTCCCTTTCTATAGAAATGTAAATGTTTCTTTAAGGAGGAGTAACTCTTGGTTAACCAGCTGGGCCTTTGTTGAGGATTAACATAGAAGAACAAGTTAGTATGGAGTAACTAGTTATGTTGAATTAACTAAGTCATAGTAATTGCATGTTTAGACTCTTACAGGTTGTTTTGAACAGGTGCAAGTGTTTGGGATTTCTTTAATTAG
Organism: Pterocles gutturalis; assembly: GCF_000699245.1. Lineage (NCBI taxonomy): Eukaryota > Metazoa > Chordata > Aves > Pterocliformes > Pteroclidae > Pterocles > Pterocles gutturalis. The sequence continues at coordinate 7,396 of NW_010117037.1, forward strand.
TTCTGAGGATCCAGGATCTTAGTGATACAGACATCAGCTGGGGTTTTTTTATTATTTTTTTCTGTTGAGGAATGAAATTTAAGAAGAAGAAAGCATACGTGGTGAGAAATGAGAGATTACTAGCGTATCCAGATAAATGGCACAGGAAATTTCAACTTGTAGTACTTGATAGACTGGAAGTAAATGAAATGACATTACAGACAACCATTAGAGGTCATCTCTGTAGCCTCCTTTGGCACAGGTGTGGAGAGTGCAGGAGCCAGAGAGCAGCTTTCAGCTGCTCAGCAGGCGGCGGATCTCCACGCCTGGGGTTTCAGAGCAGCTATGAAGGTGCATCTCTTCTCATAGCGATGCTCACACCTCAGTCACAGAATGCGTTGAGCAACTGAGATACTATGTAAAGTGATTTGTGAAGTCTTGCACTTTTGTCGACCTGGTTTGAAAAATAAATTCAAGTGGGAGTAAATGGTTTGAAATACGTGGGAACTGTGCAAAGTCTAGGATTTATCTTATTGGTACTGTACCTCTGGAAAAGTGTTCCCCGTACCTCCTGCTGCTGAGGGCTGTGAGCTTGTACAGGACCCTCCGATTTGCACAGAGTTAAGGTTTTGAAAACAAAGTGTGTTATCGGAAGCCAGATCACCTGGTAGGAGTCACTGTCAGAGTTCAGCGCAGTGCATGCTTGACAGAATGCTGACATTATTCATAACCCGCTGACAGGTACAGAACGACTTTGTTCTTCCTTCGTCATGGGGCCTTAGCTGTCACTGTTGTGTAGGTGGTATGAATAGTTACACTCTCTGCATCAAGGCTGTAAAGATCACAGAGAGAAGCCTGTTTTCTCCTGAGGGTGAGCCTCGGGATCTGTCCTAGTACATGTTGTGACCATTGGGATGCCGTGGATGTTTTAGGAACAGTCCTTTCTGTTTGTTGTCGCTGTCTGTGACAGATGCACTTCTGGAAAGATGTATGTCAATCTTAGTAATTCACTCCTCTCTGTCGAACCTCTTCCAAGGTATGCTATGAACGTGGCGCAGGTATTTTTTTGTGTTTCTGCAGTATTTATTCCAACTGCATGCTTTGTTTTGTCCTTCGCCTTTGCAATACATCCTCATGTCCTTTAGAGACAGGACTGTCCATGGTCATCAGTCATACAGCAATCTGTGAACCTTTTCTGATAAATTGTGAGAATGTAAAGGAGTTTTAATGAGTAACCTGCTTTGGACTAGTTGTGCAGCAATGATGAGACCTTTTAATAACAAAGATACAAACCAGACTTTGTGCCCATGTGACTAGTAGTTAGTTATATTTCCGTCCCTTATGTGTTCAGGTTTTGGGGTTCCTTGCTTGGGACAAACATGGCATTTTTATTTCAGCATTGGTATCTGCATTTCTAAATCGTGTTATGGGACAGCATGATATCTTGTTTAACCTGTTTGTGGATGGCTTTACAACATCACCGAGGTACAAAGCTTATTTCAGAGGAACCAAAATAGTAGTCCTTTGGAATATACCAGAAGCTCTTATAAGTTTTTGACTTTGCATGGTATGCTTAGCTTTACTCTAGTTTTGTATATTGCAGGCATTGGCATGCAAATAAACAAAATGACTAGAAAAAGCTAGGGTCTGCCCCAATAACTTGTTCAAGGCTTGCTTCAGTAAATTATGTTAAGCTTCATTGTCTTCTGTTAATTGCTTTGGCACTCACTTTGAATATAATTTCAAAGACTAAAATTGTGTTGTGAATATTCTGGACAACCCGGTACAGAGAATTTCTCAGGGCAAAATATAAGATAATACAACCCGCAGTACAGATTTACCAACCAATTATGAAATTGTACTGTTGTTATGGGTATTATACTTCTCTTGGATGTTTTTATCTGTTTCTTCTACACTGTAGGGCTAAAAGATGTGACCATGGTATGAGGTTTAGGCTTTATGAAAGATTTTTCAGGATGGCAAGCTCCCGAAGGCCTGTCTGACACAGGAGCATTGCACCCTTCTTTCACTGGCAATTCTGATAAAAGCTGTTAACTACAGGTGCTCGTGTGTAAGTGAATTCTTTTGGGTACGTCATGGCCATGGAGGAGGAAATAAAGATTACAAATACTGAATATGAAGCAAACAGGATGTTTCTGTCTTCTGGCATTTCAACCTCGTTGAAAGTAACTTTTTGCTGTTGCTTTTAGTAAGAGAAAAGGACTTAATCCTAGCTTTTTGGCTCATAAAAGCTAAATGCTGTTAACATTGTGTGTTCAGCTACATGCAAATTCACATTAATCGCTGCTAAATAAAATAACAATGTAAAAGAAGTGATTAAGTTATTACTAGTATAACTCTGATGCAAGATATATTAATTTATCCCTTTAGAAATGCTCCTAGCACCGTAGGAGAATTTGTGACTATCATTTAAAGTGACTTCCATGAATATTTTGGGTTTTTTGGTGTAGTTACAAAGCTCGTATATAACTCAGAGACATACGATTGAACTTTCATTTTCAGATAACAGTGAGTTTACGTGTGGTGAGAGGTGCGTATCCGGAGAACACAGCGTAACTCTTGCTCTCAGTTAATTCAAGTCTGATTCTAGTTACTTCGTTTGTATTTAGTGAGTGTGTTTATAGGAAAACTTCATTGTCTTTGTATTGAAACTACGTGCTGTGTGATGTAGTCCTACTTCACAAGTCCTTTTGTATTACAGTTATCATTGTGCAGGAGGGGGAGAGGAGAAACTGGCGTTCATCTGTATGACCTTATTTACACTAAGGCTATTACTGATAACTGATAATTATTTGAGTAATAATTTTTGTTTCTTAGTGCCTTCTATACAGGACTAGAGCATACTGGATTTGCTGTTATGGAGCATCTCTGGGGCTTGCAAGCTGATATGTAATGTGGCTGCATTTGGGTCTTTGTATTTGAAGTGAGCGGGGTGGGTTTTGAACTAGCTCTTTTTTTTCCTTTTACACGTTGCAAATAGGTGTAAGACTATTTCAGAACAGAGCCCCACCATGTGAGCTGTATGCAATAGGATAGTCCTGCTGCAAGAGCTTAAATAGAAGGGACTAAACATAAAAAGGAAAGATGCGAGGAAATATGGAGAAAACAAGGGAATTGTAGCGCTCGTCATGAGAGGGCTGTATCTTGTGTATATACAAGTTTCCTTTTGGAAATACTGGCTGCTGTTTTGCTGGAAGGATGCAATACTTGTGGACAGTTGAAACCATAAATCTTGCTTCTTCAAAGATACAGTACCTTGGAGGGTTAAAGACGCCAGGTTGCATCCTTGCCTAGGAGAATGCAGCACTTTGACAAAGCTAAGTCAGAAAGTTGTTGCTGATGAGCAAGAAAGTTGAAGAAGGTTTAAAGGTCTCTCTCTGGAGAACAGCACAGGAAAAACGGAAGGAAACAATCATCCAGCTGAGAGCAGTTGCAACAGCACTGTCGCAACAGTCAAGAGAAGCAGCTGGATGAAGTTTTGTCCTTGTGGAGATGACGACTTGTAAATAAGAAATTGCTGAAGATTACGTGGAAGGTTAGATACTCACCATGATGCAGAGATTGATATAAAATCCTGTTGTGGGAAGGAAATAGGGAGTTCCTAAGGGAAAAGTGACAAACTGAAATACCTGGCATTGACAGACATGACACTTCAAGGTGAACACTATGTTCATCAACTTAGATGAGTTCCAAAATAGGCAATTTTAGCTCCTCCTCCTGAATGGAGAATTGGAAGGACTGTGTGGGTGTGAGACATTCAAGTAGCTTTTGTTCTGGACAGTGCGGTAAAAAGACTTGACACACAGGAGGAATTGTGCGGTTTTATTTCTTGCAGAGAGGAAGAAGGAATTGGCTTCAAACATGGCAAACTCTTCTGCTAGGAGTAGAGTATGCTTCTGGCTTTGTTTCTCTTAATTGGAAAGGAACTGTGCAAGTTATAATTACTCTGGAAAAACCACTGTCACAAAAGCAGTGGGATCTTCAAGGATCATAAAAAATTGAGACTGACAGATTGAGGTTGTTTTGGAGGAGATATCGATAGCATTGCCACGCTGTCATTTATCATTGTGTACTTGGCTCGTCCTCAGTACCTGGTGAACATTTGTAAGAGTGGAAAATAAATTTTTGTCGTTATTCTCTTAGACTAAAATTGGGTGAAGTAAAAATGTTTACGTTACACCATTGCCAACCATCTGGAAAAAAATCTAATTTAGCCTATCCATAAACTAGAGCTAGAATGCTTCATAAATCTGTAAGTTATTTGCCTTGTGCTTGGTTTTACTGAGAAGTAGTTTGTTGGTTCTTTACACTCTCCCTCTAGAGGGAAAAATCCCCAGCTGTCTCTTCAAGAGTTCAGAGCAGTAGCCTGACAAAACTTCTTCACTAGGTACTGATTGCATGATGTACAGTGAGGCCCAACGTTTTTATGCAACAGTGAGATTTTTGAGATACAAGGTTCTCTTTCGTGTTTCCAGCTTTCTTGGTTAAGGATGCTGTAAGGCTTATCCTCTTGCTGAATAGAATTTTTGTTTTGACAGCTGTCTTTTTCTTCCTTCAGTTCTCTGCTCCTTCTAGCTCTACTTGTCTGAAATTTAACTTGCAGTAAATAGATATATTTTTACAGCAATGTATGTGATCTGTTTATATAGAGGGAAGTGTGGCGTAGTACATCTGCTGTTCTTGTGGTAGGTGGTATTTGTCTTCAGAATGACTTTGGTATCAAAGAGGGCTGTTTACTTATGAATGCAAAAATCCATCTTTTACCATGGGAAGAAATAGGAAAGTTAGCATTTGTCAAGTGTGGATGTTTGTGCACATGTGAAATGTGGAAGTTGCTAATTCTGTTTCCCTGTCTTGTCAAATAGATCATCAAAAGCAGCTGCGTGTTTGCAAAAGAAGACTTCAACAGCACACACATTTAATCTCTAAATCAAGTTCAATGATGCATTAGAGGAAGCTGGATTGGCTGTACAGAGATTCCACACTGAAGGATGAATAGTGAAGAAGAGTTTTATGATGCCGTTACGGGTGAGTGATGGGCACAGTGCCAAGGGAAAAAAAAAAAAGCTATAAACTGCATTGTTTGTGTGGTGAATGCCTAATAATATGTTGCTGTTAATAAATAAAAAGTAAAACACTATTGGTAAAACTTGCAGTGCTACCTCCTGAAAAAAAGAAAGGGAGAATTAGAATTCAAGTTCAGACTTGGAAATGAGGGATTTTTATTAAAGCTTAATACTGGCTATCATTTTATCACTGTAACAGCCCTTTAGTGGCCAAGTCTTGCTTTCATTTTCTGTAAAATGCAGGTAATCTAGTAGCAGCTTGAGAAGTAATGCTTTTTAGACTCTTTGAAAGGCAAAATATCTTCCGTGGGTTATTTTTATTGTTATTTTATTCTTGTCTTTATTTTAATGGAAAACTTATCCTGAAGAATTGAAGTAGAAAATGTTTTTCTAGTCAGAAACAAATTACTGTAAAAGTACGCTTTCAAGGTAGGGAGCCAAAAGTCTTTGCAATCTAGTGTTGTTTCTAGAAAAGCAAACATGAATCACTTCACACTTGAGTAGTGTATCAAATAGTACTTTTCTTTGAACTAATAAGGGTGAATGGTTATTTATAAGACCCTTACATGGGTTTAGTGGTGAGATAAAATGCTTAAAGTATTTTAATAAAAGAAAGAAATCCTTTCAAAGATCTCCAACAATTTTAAAGTCTTCCACTTAAATGTCTCCTTGGAAATCCTGTAATAGAGGTGAAATGAGAAGTGCTGGCAGTGGTGAGTGTAGAGTGCTTAATGCAGAACCACAGGAGTGAAGAGAGAATAATGGGAAGCGTGAAAGGTGAAGGAATGGAAGTAGCCTGGTAGATACAAGTGGGTAAGGTGGTAGACTTAGACATGGTTGGTTGGAAATTCATATGAGGAATAAACAGGGGGGGCTGGGTGAAGCAATGTGACTGACAGCAGGCTGTACAGGACTTGTCACAGTTATATCATGGAGAGCAGAAGGAAATTTGGATTGCATTCGTGCTAGCTAGGAGTGATAGGGGCTAGTACTCCAAAATAATCTGTAAAATCAAATCATTGTACCATAAAATCTTGAAAACACAGTGGATTGTTCCTGTATGTCTTCAGTAATCTTTCAATTCCAAGAGCTCAGGACCGTGACCATAAATGAACTGTTTTTTTTTTTTGTCTCCTATTGTTCTCTCAGAGTCCGTGGCCCTGGTTTCTCCAGAGGGAGCTGCAATGTGTTCTCACAAGTTCACTGATTTTAGTAATCAGATGCTGTGGTTTGTGTCCTATAAGTAGCAAACCAGACTTAGTAGAGCACTTGAACACCATGGAAAGTTACACTTTAGATTTCTGCAGCAGTCTTAGCAGCAGCCCAGTAGTATGCTGCCTCCTTTAAGATGCAATGAGTTCACTCCTTGAGGAAGACACAACTTTTGTGTAGTTATTAACTGATGACATCCACTTCTAGAACGTTAATCTATCCTAAGGAGACCCCTGGTTTTTGTTGTGGTGGATTTCTTCTCTTTGGCTGAGAAGTTTCATCATGTCCCCATCCCCATCACATCCAAAGGACATGCTCATGTGATGGAATTACGTGCTGTGTGGTTGGGAATCATCCTCCTGGCAGATGGTTTGACCCTGAGTGGATGATGATTCCAGTGGTAAATGTGCAGGATGGACTGTGTTACGTCGGTGATGAATCGAGTGAGTGACTGCTAAAGAGTTTCCATGGAGAGAAGTTTCTTTGCGTTCAGAGGTTATTAGCATGGCTGATTAGTTGGACACTTGACGTCCTTACTTCATGAATGAGTACTCCCCTTGGGAATCTCTTGGGAATGTTACCTGTGGTCTCGGTTGATTCTTGACAGCACAGCATCTGCTTTTTCTCAAATACAGGAGGTGGTCTTTGAGACTGGATCAGGTAAAGTGGTCAATCCTTTGATGAATTTCAGATTCTCTGAAATTTTATGTGAGACAGGGAGCATATAGCTTTGATCACTTCCCTCTAGCCTCTGTAACCTTGGGTTTATTAATCTCATCGTGGACTAGTTAAAGACTACGCCATCAGGTTCTGCTCTGTCAGAACTGTACTCTTCATTTATTCTGTCAAATATCTTATTTGCCGAAGTGTTTTGTGAATGGATTGCCACAGAACAGGAAAATGCTTGGCTAGTTACCAGGGTAATATGTTTTTTACAAACTTGAATAGTTCAGTTTTGCTTTTTAAAATATTAACCTGGAGTTCCATGGGAATCTGTTGTGTACCCATGAGGTTAACCCAACCTGGTGTATTTGTGATGGTGTTGCCCTTCAGTTTCCTATTGCGTGGCTGTTCACTGTAAACCATTGCTTTCACTTGGGAAGGAGGAAGGGAGGTATCTGCTGCCAAATGGATATATTTTCATAATGTCTGGATCACACTGAATCCGTGGATTCTGCTGTAATGTTTAAATATGGCAGATCTTGTGAAAGGCCAGCCTGCCTCCTGTTGGACAGCGCGATACGCTTGCGTGTTGTGAAGGTGAACTTGTTTTGAAAAGTGGAGAATGGTAGTTTCTGACAAAGAAAAAAATGACCTCTCACTTCACTTGCTCTCTACGCTTCCAGCATGTTTATCCCTATTCCTTATGCCCTTTTAGGTCTGAAGGTTCTCAGCACTGTGCTATTTTAATTCCCTTTCTGTCTCGAATGACAAAGCTTAATTAGTATTTAAGGAAGTTGCTGACTATATGAGAGGGGCAGTCTTGTGTCTTCGCATATGACTCGAACAGTGTGCGTCTCTGCTCCCTCGTAGGTGGATCTATAGCATAGTCTGAGTGGACTTTTCATTTGCAGAATGTGGAAGAAGAAGAAGGCTAAGAAAACTAGAGTTACTGGCAAGTCATTTTTCTTTAAGCTCTTGAAATAGATTGATGTTGGCACCCAACTTAAGTATTTGACTTTGAAAATTTAAGACTTTTAAAAAGCTTTTGTTTCACCCTTACCACACCGAAGTTGGGATTTTTAGATTAAGCTAATTTTTGACGTTTTATTTCTGTGTGTGGTCCCCTTTCCCCTTTTTAAATCCCCATTTTTATCCTCACTCCCAGTAGCTCTTCAGTATAAAAACTGTCCTCTAAGTTTTACTTACCTAATCAGTTTTGCAAGTTCAGGGCTTTATGGCAGCTGGAGAAAGACTCTTTTTGTAACTTAGAAAAACTACAAGAAGTCATTTCAGTTATTCCAGGTCATTACTTCCTCTTGAAGAACATTTGCTGAATAGTTCTTCACGGTACTATAATATTTAGAACTTCACTGAGAAACAGCTTTTAAAACTTTCTCAGTGGGCTTCTAATAGACAAGCCAGCTGATACTTAAGGTTGAAAGTGTCATTGAAAGTCTAGTGTTTATCTACCTGTTTACCCTGGTAGGTTTCTTCTTGGTTTTTGTTTTGTTTTTTAAAGTAATTACTTGGAGATGCACTCTGATAAAGCAGACTCTACGTTTCTGATATATCTTGTTTTTCTGGAGCAGGGATTTAGGTTTTGTTGCTGGTGTGAAAGACGCTTGTTTTTACCACTGACTTTGTTGTCCATAAATAATAAATATACCCAAATCTAAATTCCCTTTGTGCTGTACAGGAACAGGGCAAAGCAATTCTGAATCCTGGAGAAACAAAGATTAGTGTGGATAAAAACTATGAACATTTGATAGGATTTTCAGGATTTCAGGTACTATGTAAAGACTGTAATTCTAGTAACATTTTTCATAACTATTCCCCTATAAGCCAGTTGACTATTCCTGTTATGAAGCTTTACTTTTGCATTTAGGTGAGTTTATCTCATTAAAGTGCCCATTAAATGTGATGCTGTTCCTTGTGTTGTGTGTGCTTGATCAGCTTTCTGGGTGAGGGCACATGTACCAGAAAGCTCATCTGTTTTTTCCAACTTCATCAGTGAAACTAATAAGTTATTTTGTTATGCCCTACAGTACTTGCCTCTTCCATCTCCTTGTACTGTAACAGGTTCCAAAAAAAGCTAATATGTGGTTAGAAATGCCATTTTAAAATTAGGAATATTTTTTTGTGGGTTGACTGAAGATAGGCATGTGTTCCTTTAAGACAGGTGTTTCAGGGCAGTCTTCATTTTAATGACCTGAATATATATATATGAGACTCTCATACTTTCCTATTAAGTACTAAGACTGCTCACGTGTGGTTATTGCTGTATAATTACATGCTTGTGACATCAGAATGTAGGAGGCAGTTTAATACATGACATCATCCTCTACACCTGCTGTTTACCAAAAGGGATCCTATTGGTGGTACTTCCTTGTGCAGTTTTGAATGTTACTGCCATGGTCTTGATCCCTGGAAAAAATGCAGCTTTTTGGTTCTGAATGTGTGCCTTGCATGAATTGCTCTGATAAAGCAAAAGCACCCTACTGGAGATGTTAACAAAAAGTTTACGTAATGATAGATACTCTCTATTTTTAAAAAGTTAATGGTAGAAGATCACAACATCTTACTCTAATTAAAATTGAAATAATCTTTGTTAAAACTGATTTCTTTACTCCATTAGAGTGTTTACATGCTTTGTAATATTTTGGAATCTTTCTGTACCCACAGCTGGACTTTGGGACAGGCTGTAGCTGAGTGTGATGGTAACTGTCAGCACGTAGACAAGTGGTTGCCCAAGTTGTGATAGCTGGAATGAAAGGAATATAAAAATTATGTTAGTGTATGCCTTAAAACTGTGGCAAGAATTGTATGCCAGCAAATACACGTTTTCATGTTGCTTTTGGATTCTGACTCTCAAATTGGAAGCTGGAAACTAAAGTCATCTTGTAGTTCTTGCTGAAGAATTGACCCTTGTGGCACTCAGAAAGGACTGAATGATCTTTGCATAATTTTAAACTAAAATGTTCCTCTATTACAGTGAATGATCAGCAGTGCTTTCTGTTGTGTCACTGTGACACTTGTGAAGGGGGAGTGTATTAAGGTGTTGTTTTAGGGTGGTCTGTGTTGATGCTGCAGCTGATCCTTGTTAACGCTTGTTTCTGCAGTCAGTGTGTGTAGCAGCATTGACAGGAGGCCTCTTGGTGTTGATAGTGACCGTGTGTGTGTGTTCATGCATAAAATGTTTTTTAAAGTTTTCTTATTTAAAGGCGTATGTGAAAATAAATTGTTATTCTAAGTGTGTGTGGGAAGTAATGTGACTTAAAAAATTAAAATCCTTACACTAAAAGCTTGAATTGTTGGTTTAGTCCAACTTGTACTTAAGGCTGCTTGATTACAGAAGCTTGTGTTCCTGTAGATTCCTGTTGGTTTAACTTTTTTTATGGTTAAACTATTCAAAGTCTGTTGGTATTGGGGGTGCTGGTGTTTAGTTACAGCGGTGTTTCCTGTAGCTACCTACCCAAGTGGATGGAGTTGAGCCATACGAAATGGAGCCAGTTACTGGAGGTCATGCTTTGGGTTGCTTGTAGAGCTCAAGGAATGATTCATCGTGGTGTCCACGGGTGCTTGCTGTAACCATTGAGGAAGTGTCATATGGGTTGCACACATGGATGGCAACAAAGTTAGATATTCTACCTCTCCGTTGCTCTGGTAGTCTGGTTGTTTGCTGCTGGATTGTGAAATGGCCATTTTTTCTTTTTTTGTTCCATGTCTCTTAGCAGTATAAGTAAGCTAGGTTAAATTTTTAAAGTGTTTGAGGAAAACTGCATAATTGAACAAAATTACTGTAATCACACTGCAGCTCTGAGAAAGAGACAATACAACTAATCTGATTAGGAGCTTCTGAAGAACTTGTAAGATTCTACATTGGTTTTATATTCAGCAGTGTGAAAAATTAGTTGAGAATGCTTGATTTTAATGCACTACTTGACTCTAAATACTCTTGGAAATTAGGTCACTTGATAAAGGGTTTTCACTCTGATATTCTTTGAAATAAAATAATCTGGTATAAGTGTACTTAAGCTGTGAGAGTTACAAAATGTGAGTGGCACTCTGTGGTATAATAAAGTTCCTAAGAAAACTGTTGCCTTGTGGTTTTTATACAGGCTTTGATTCTGACAATTCTTCAGGAGACTTTTCAGAAGCAAATCATAAAGTTGCAGAAATGCTGGATCTAGATCCACACCAAAGCAATAGGACTGGAAAGCATAATGGAGAGACAGAGATTCAAGAAAATGGAATTAAGAGACACAGGTAAACACATAGTACTACATAATAAATGAGAAGTGAGTACGTGCTGGCTCATCCTCTTCTGGGGCTTTACTGTTGTCATGGGAAGAGGTTATTTCTCTGGAACTGAAAAGACATTTCACTTGTCTGCTTCCCATGTCAGCTCTAGGTTAATGCTTTGCTTCCTTTATAAATGACTTCAATACCTACAAATGAAAATGGTTTGGTTTGTTGTTTAAGGGGCTAATAATGAAGTTGGTTTTTTTTCCAATTACAGGACATCATTACCTGCCCCAATGTTTTCTAGAAGTGATTTTAGTGTGTGGAGCATATTAAAAAAATGCATTGGACTGGTAAGTTTGCTTGGTTGAAACATGCTGGTTGGGTCTCTTGACTTCAACCGATTAATTTTATTACTTACACCTTAAGACACAGAATAATACCTGGTATTTGCACTTTTTTCTGTAGGGAACATCACCTTTATCTGCAATTCTCTAAATCTCAACATAAATTTCCTAATGGTACTACTGCCTTACCTGCTTTAGCTGTTTAGGAGCATGTGGAGTGGCATTTCTAATGCTGTCCTATAAGAACTAGACTAAAGCCACTGAAAATATAGTCAAATATGGCTTGATTAACACAGTACTCTCTTCTCTGCTTTTCTTATTCTTTACTTAGCAAAATGTGATTTAGGGCTTTATTTTGGTGTGTTTGTGTTGGTTTTTTTCCCTTCCAAATTTAATCAATTTGTACCCAAAAAAATAGCTTTCATCTGATTGAAGGGATAGAAAAGTTTGGGATCCATTAGGGTTTCTTAGAGAGTCCAGCGCAGGCTTGGGCTATTAATGGTGTGATGTAATTGTGTCATAAGATTTATTCTTGGACTCAGAAACACAGACCTTTACATTGGTCTGTGTTGTTAAAGGACCCTGATGCTTGCATTGTTATTTGCTATCACTGCTATTTTCTTTTTATCCTTTAAGAATTCAGTTACATGTCTGATTACTTCATTCTTATTAGGAATGAAAATTATGTTCTACACTGGGAGGCACTGCTTAACGTTTCTAAAAAGCATCTGTGGCAGCAATTAAGTTCCTATCTAGTCTAGGAGCTGTTCTGCTAGTTTAACTTCTGTCATCTAAGAGATACAGCTGTACTGTCAAACCTCCTTTTGTTGGATGGGTGACCTGTCTACTAGAATGCTTTGCTGGGACCAAATCAATTTAAGTCGTTAGGTGTAACTTTTTGTTTTCCTTACTGCCTGTGACAATGTGAGGAAAATGTTGCATTAAGTTAACTGGTGGCTTTCTCCTTTCCACTAAGTTTAAGCACTTAAATGATGCTTTAGTGCTCAGTCATGAATGCAACTTTTTAATTAAATAGCCAAATTTGCTTGGATATAGTAGAAAACCTGGGGAATTGGAAATCTCTGTGTGAACTTCAGGTCTGTCTTGTATCCACAGGTGAAATGAGAAACATGCTGATGCAAATAACAGGTTGCTTAAATAAAGCCACTAAAATTTGTTAGAGCAATCCAAATCCTATTCTTTGTGTAACTATTCCTTTTAAAAAATAATTTGTGGTTACTTTAGTAAAATAGATATTATGCAGATAGGTATGTGAGGATTTCAAAGGAGTGCGTGGTACTTAAATATCAGTAATGAGCTGGTTCGCACATTATTGCTGCTATCTATGGAAATTTTAACCTCTTCTGTTTTATGTAGACCACAGAATAGAAGGTAGCATTTTTCCTGATTTTACTAGGTTAGCTGGATCAGTTTTTGAAGTTGTTTATTCTTTCAGATTGCTAGTAGGGTTCTGCAGTGCTTCTCACTCCTTTCAGCTGTAGCACTTGGAGGTCTACTTTAGGCTTGCCAAAATGTCTTTTGAATAATGCTACAAATGAACTAACCCACAACTTATTTTCAAAATTCTTGTTGTTGTCAGTTGTTAACTTAGTGTTGTGTCTAAGAAGTTAATGTATCTTTCTGTTATCTAGGAGCTGTCTAAGATTACGATGCCTATTGTCTTCAACGAGCCATTGAGTTTCCTTCAACGGATAACAGAATATATGGAACACATATACCTCATTAATAAGGCTTGTAGTCATGCAGACCCCCTGGAAAGAATGCAGGTCAGTAACAGCTACCACCTTCTGGTTAGTTCAGAAGAAGTTTTTCTCTCACAAAATTTTTAATTTTAAGACAATTTCTCACTTAAATGTATTTTTTTTCTCTGGGGCTATCATAAGAATGCCCATATTTGTCTGTCTAGACAAGTTTCTTGTTTCATAGTGCCTGTATCAGATATTTGTGACACTTTCAGACTTGCTGCTGTGCACAGAGTTTGAGCCAAAAGTCTAGTGCAGGAGAGTCCCACAACTGGTGATGCCCAAGGACCTCAACCCTTTTCCGGACTGGTTTAACTGTGACTCTTCTTGTGGTTTTATGTGTTGGGAAGATGAGATCTTGGCTTTAAGTCACCCTAAATTGATTTGTTGAGTGTCTCCATGATTTTTAAGTTACTGGATGAAAAGTTGTCATGACAGAGATAAGGTTTACCACTCTTCTCTTCTCCAAAACTGGTGGTTGTTGGGAGTAGAATATGGTACCTGACTGGTCTCACAAAAAGGAACTGAATATGGTGAACCCAGGCCTGTGTACATTAGGTTATACTGGTATTGCTCATAACTCCGCTTTTACTTAAGGGAAACTGGAATGTCTATCTTGTATTCTGTGTTTGTGTAGTACGTACCCCTACTTATCAGCCTGGAGGAGCTTCTAGTGTCATTTGTACCTGCTGGTATGATAAAAAAAGTCTCACCTGTGTTAGAAATGATGCTTGTCTGACGCTAGGAAAAGCAAGACACTGTTCCCAATGAGCTGAGTGTGGGGGGCAGTCAAAATAGGGGAAAATTCGATTTAACAGGCTCTCCTCTTAGAGGTAGGTGGAGAAGCATGGAGCAGAGCATGACCTGCCAGAATTTACTAGAGAAAAGAATTCCTTTTAGAAATTAGATTCTTACTAACTGCTACTATTTCCACACTTCTATATCATTTATCCTATGACTTACAAATGTTTTGGCCTTAGGCATTACATAGCAGTTTCTTTTTGGAAGAATAATGAAATACTGTGATGTGCAACAAATATAATGTATTAAACTTAGAGTTTCAATGTACTATTCTCATAACAATGTGTTCTTGATTTGCTTATAGGCTGTAGCTGCTTTTGCAGTTTCTGCTGTAGCTTCTCAGTGGGAGAGAACTGGCAAACCATTTAACCCGCTGTTAGGAGAAACCTATGAATTAACCAGGTAATAATTACTTTCAATGGGGAGCTGGGGCTGTTTGTGTTCTTGAGTTAGCAGACTCTCATACTAGTTTGGTTGTTTATTCAGTGAAATTAAATTTTTAAAAAATTACTAAAATGTATTTCTGAGGATAGCTAAAATTCTTTTACATAAACTATCTCAAAATTTTTGAGAAGTTGTTGTAAAAGCTAATGCTTCTAGGTTTAGGCAGAGTATTCTTTGAATTATTCAGAGAAAAAATGGTCTATGTTCTTCCACCAAAGACATTCCTGACCAAGGACTATTAATTAATTTAAATAGTGTTTTGCTGATATGTCAGAGGAGTTATTTTGAAGGACTTCCAGCTTGCTTAAATAAATGAGTAGTATGTCTGCAGTAGAGAAAAGAATTTTCAGTCAGACCTCCTGCTGCCCGAAGAGTTTCAGTATTTTCAGGAGTTATTTCAGTGAAATGTCTTCAAATGCCTTTCTGGGTAGAAAGTAATTTAGGGGTTTGAATGTGGGTTGATTTTGAGTATGAAGAGGTGTTTGGAGTACAATTTCATTTCATTAATTGTAAATGTGTTGTGGGACTAGAAAAGGAAAAGTCAGTTTAATCTAAAGATCTTATGAAACTTCAGTTTAATCTAAAGATCCTTCAAACTTTTTTAAAGTATCAAGCAACTCTTTTCTCTTGTAAAAAATATTACTGTTTAATGCTCTTTTTTTTTGTTGTTGCTAGGGAGGATTTAGGATTTAGGTTTATATCGGAGCAAGTCAGCCACCACCCACCTATTAGTGCATTTTATTCTGAAGGCCTCAATAAGGACTTTATTTTTCATGGATCAATCTATCCCAAACTAAAATTCTGGGGAAAAGCAGAGCCTCGGGGAACAATTACTTTGGAGCTTCTGAAGTGAGTATGAGAAGTAAATACCTTTTTAATGTTGATCTCCTTAACATTTACTTGAATCAAAAAGATATGTGATAATCATCCTATTGGCTCTTCATAGGTGATTATCAAAAAACCTCTTGCTGTAGAGATTGTGAGAGTTTATTTACAAGTTAATTTTCACTGCTTAATTTCAGGACTCTTTTTTAGGTTATTCCATGCTTGTATAGCTGTAGCAATCTGACCCAGTTTTTCTGCTATGAAAATTAGCATTTCTTAAAAAATTGAATGCTGCTGAAAGCTAGTTCTGTGAGGCATGTAAAATTTTTAAATAGGGAGATAAAATTCTATTACCAGGCTATTCAAGCTCATCTCACTTTTAAATAATGATGTTGGTTTGATTGTTTGTGTCCATATGTTTGCGTGGAAAGAAGTTTGTCTTCAGAATAGCTGTTAAATGTGTTAAGGGAAGGTGAGAAACTTGTCAGGATTGCCTTGTCACCTATTTAACGCTTCCTGTGTATGATCACCTTCTTATTAAAATCAAGAATGTCTCTCCAGATTACTCCTTAGCTTGTTTCTAATTGCGTATGTCTCATAAATTACGTGACTTTCCGTGAGCTGGTTTGTGCCCTGATGGCACAAAGGCTCTTGAGCTTTCCCAAGTAGGACACAAGGATGCACCAGGTAATAGTCGCAGAAAAAGCATTCTGCAATTGAACACTTAAAGGTGCTTTCAGAAAAGCTTTCCTTAGGCCTAACTTTGAGGTTGTTTTGAAATATCTGCTTATGAAACTTCCAGACAGTTGGTTTCCATGAAGAGTCCACTTGCCTGCCGTATCAAGCATTCACTCTTCCTGTAGTTTCTTTTGAAAGTACAGTTTACTTGTCGAGCTGCTGGCATCTAATCTTCCAAAGTTTATAGAAGTATGAACTGGTCTTTAATACAAATGGTGATGGAAATAGAAGAAATTTCTTCTGGATGTAGAAGGAACTAGGAATGTTAGCTCAGAATGCAGACGTGGCACAAACAGTTTGTTGCTCGAGAGAGAGCCTGTATTTAGAAGGCTATTACAGTTTGTGCTCTGCCTAATCAAGTTACAGGGCACAGATTTAAACTAGAATAGAAATGATTAAAGCATTTATTTCAAATAATTACTTCAAGTTAGCAGCAGAAGTTGAAATCAAATGTTGAGCCTCTCAGTGTTGTGATTCATACCGTTCCGTTGGTTTGAGTAGCCTGAGAACTGCTCAGGGCCTGAGCGAAGGAGTAACTGGTTAGGAAGCTAAATTGCAAGTCAGGATTAAGTACTGCACTTATGTTAGCCATGACTATCTTTTCAAAACCTGCATTAGGAAACACACTTCTTCCTCACTTCTCCAGCACAAGCAAGTGTTTCAATTTATCATCACTGACCATGTCTTGTGTTTTGTTTTATGCTGTATAACTTTTGGTGTCAAGTAGTTCATGAATAAAAATGTGTGCTAAGGCTGGTGGGATGAGTTTTGGGGGTTCTGGGATTTTTTCCCCACTTGAAGAGTAGTCATTGTTCTAAAGTATGCTTGAAGACAATTTGCTGTAGAAAATAGTCGGACTTCAATGATCTGTTTTTTCTCTGTACTGGAAAATGACAGACCAGCTGGAAACATTAAATAGGAGTGTTTTCTCCATACTTACTGGAAGTAGAAGTACAAGGCATTTGTTACAAGGAGGACCCTGCTTGTTTCTGTATTTTTTGTATTAAAATAGAGTTAGCAAGCTTTCCTAGGATGGATTGATTGCCAACCAAGTAACTTCAGCATTTCTTTTACCAGCATGGAAAGATAAGTGAGAATACATGGCTTTGACCCTGCTGAGCCAGTGATAATAGGAATCCTGTTGTTTAACATTTTGATTGCTTTTAGAGCAATGTCTTTTAAGGATTTAGAATCTGTTAACTCGTCTTTGTAAAGCTTTTCAAAAAACATTAAAACCAAAATTAAACCAAGTGGAAAATTCTTTAATTCTAGGACTTTTCCTTCTTTTCAGGAAATCTTTAGGAAAAGGATGGAATTGAGTAATAAATTGGATTTTTAATTGTCATGTTTATGAAGCTTGAATATAGTGCTTTCGTGTCCTGCTGGTGTTAAACAACCAACAAAAAAACCCCTCAAACCACACACAAAATTTCCTTCAGCAGGCCTCATATACTGATGTGGAAATCTGTGGTTTATTTGTGGAAACCACTTACACAGTTTGCTGGGTCGTGTCATGCTCTTCAGGTTCAAAAGCCTTTACCACTCAGTGTTTGTAAAATGAAAAACTGTTTCAGTGGGTTAGTCTGACCAACCCTCGAGGAGGAGTGTCCTTTTATCAAACCTTTGTCAGAACTGGGAGTGACTAACCTCTCTGCTAGCAGACTCAAATATTTATGTCCAGTGCTTTTTTATCACAAAAAGGTGCTCTCTAGATTGTGATAGAGGTTGGAGCTTTAGGAAGAAGTTTGCAGTGCTGCTCCAGTATTGACTAGAAGACACTATTAGGCGTTGCTTTGTCAGTCGCAGGTTCTCCTGTGAGCATTATGTTTTATTACATACAGCTTTAAAAGTGCAAATGAAGAAGATGAATGCCTGGACTGCTGTTTATGTTGGGCTGGAACTTGTAATCAAAAGCACAGCAACTGTAGAACTTACTATTTCATCTCTGTGAGAGGGAACAAAAATAAAGGGGATATTCCTTTATTAACTCACACTAATGTTTAGATTCAACATGTTGTTGGCTTATAAAGAAAAGTCTGTTTCTTTTCTGTTTTGAAGTTAACTGCTGGCTGTTCATAGGAGTGCTAAATATTTTGCCCTGCTGTGAACAGAATTGAAACCAGGCTTACATTCCATCCCAAACTCAAGAAAAAGATTTATTTCTCTTTTTTCTTTACAGACATAATGAAGCTTACACATGGACAAATCCAACCTGTTGTGTACATAATGTAATTATTGGTAAACTGTGGTTAGAACAATATGGAACGGTAGAAATTGTAAATCACAGGTAATGCTAATCATGAAACTGAGGGTTGGCTTGTGGGGACTGGTGCATGGTCACTTTTGTTCTCTTGTTACAAAGCAGATAGTTCTGATTTTTGTCATATACACAGGAAGCTTTGTTTTGTAGGTTCAGAGTCTCTTTTTTTTTCCCCCCTCCTTCTGACAAATGCAAAATTTTTGTTGGACTGGTCTTAGTATCATATTAATATTAATAAAAAAGGACAAGGCTAGGTGGCTTATAGGATACAAATATTTTACATTTGTGAGTTACCCATTCAAATTCAGCCCTATTGACAGAGAACAGAAATTAAATTTAAACTCCAGAACCATTAAATGGAATAATTGTCGGAGCCTTGCAGTGGACCTCCATTATATTGATTCTGATTTGGCACTTTTTTGATAATAGAGAATGTCTTAAATTAAGGGTACAGCACAGAAAAATAACTGCAGAGTAGGATAATGTGAAATTAGAGTATGTCAATGGCTCTGCCAAGTGCCTATATAAAAGCTTTTTACCTTAAATAAAATACCTCTTGTAATGATGAGGGAGATAATTTTGTGAAAACTGTATTATTTCTGCACGTGTTTTTGTGTCAGTAAATGAGAGGTTTAATCCAGCAGAGCTGCTGCTTTGATACTTCTCGTAGCATCAAATCTACAATCCTGTCTTCTATATTTGCACAAAAGACCTGGGATGGTCTCTGTATGCTTTGTGCATAAAAACTTGGCCTGATACCTCACCGAGAGACACTGTTTATATATGTGTACATCTCAATGCAAGGAGGGTGCTGAAAAATAATGCTGGTTTATGTTTGTAAAATGTTTAGTTCCGAATTTTTGATATGCTGTTTAGAAGTAACTTTTGAATGCACTTAACTAGATTTTCCTGTGTAGGTAATTTGTAAAAGGTACTATTAGCCATAAATAGATCTTAATCTGAAATGCGGTGTGTTAATAGTGGGGGTTAAGTAGTATGCAGGACTGCATTCTCTCTTATTCCTAGTACTTTTGATAATTTTTAGATACACGTGAAACTCGGAAGTATGGTCATGTTTTCAGTTGGCTTTCACAGGCTGATGTCTTCATATGCACATTGATTTCTTCTTTTTTTTTTGTCCTTTTTGTGGAATTTTGAAATTGTTGTGCATTTTTTAATGCCCTGGACAATTAATAAACCATAGTTAAAGAGAAATAATGATGTAAATAACTACCCCCCAGCTGACTGTAACTATATGAAAAAAGCTAATTAAGGTAAAAAAGTAAACTAATGTATTTAGGGGCTTGCTTCTTTAAGTGTGTATTTATTTCCTCTACAGTACTGGAGATAAATGTGTCCTTAATTTTAAACCGTGTGGACTGTTTGGGAAAGAGCTTCACAGAGTAGAGGGATACATTCAGGACAAAAAGTAAGTGATAAAGTCTCTTGGCCTCTCCATTTCTGAGCGCTGTGGCATTTCTTTAGTGCTGGTGTAGTGACCATAACTGATGTGACTGCAAAGTTACTAGCAATGCAGATTGTAACCCATTTCTGTTCTCTGCATCAGTATGAAACCCCTTGGTCCTAGGATGATCATTTTAAGTGTTAGTAGAAATACTTTCTGGACCAGTCTTTTGAAATAAAAGTATCCAGAGAAAATGCAGAGTAGTTGCAACTGATTTCACTGCTGTGCCGTCACAATTCCAGTCTTCAGTTTAAAATAATGAGAATATGTTTTTTAGAAATATTTAATCAAACCCAACCTGTTTTGTGACTCTTGAGTCTCTATATTGGAAACTCTTGGCTTTATTGCACCCAGACTCATTTTAACAGTGGCAAAAGCATGCGACTAAGTCATGAGGATGTGTTCGGCAGGGCTGAATGCCAGAAAGACTGGAATAAGCTGAAACCTTTTCTTTGCATTGTCAAATGTCTAGCTTCTAAGAAATCTGCAAAGAAGCATAAAATATAACGAAGTAGAAAGCTGGGTATTTAATATAGACCAGAATCTGCATGACTTGGCTTAGAAGGCTTTACAAGAAGCAAAAGCTAAGTCTCTTTTCCTTTCTCTGCAGCAGAAAGAAGGTGTGCGTGATCTATGGCAAGTGGACAGAATGCTTATGGTGCACTGATCCCACTACGTACGAGACTTACAAAAAGAATGAAAAGAGAGGTGGTGAGCAGAAGAAATTGAAGCCGGTAAGCTTAAGGACTCTTTAGGGAGGAAAGATACTGAAATATGAGAAATGAAAGGGAAACATCTCCACGGAAATGGTCAGGTGGTGGTGAATGAAACAGTCCATCTTTTGGTAGGGGTCAGATATGGGCAGTCTTAATCCCATCAAAGAGCAAAGTCTTCTCAACTTGTGTAGACTTGTGTGTGAACTGCTGATAGTGAAGAGAGCACAGAGAAATGGCGTTTGATAGAGATTTGTCAAAGAGAAATCATCAAATATCAACCCCCAAGCTGATGTTGTACAGTCCTTGGATGCACAAAATGGCTCTTCTGACAACGCCAGATGTAAAAATACTAGGATTTGGACATTTAAAAAAAAAATGGTTTTTAAGTCAGTTATGCTTTTTGGTGATGCAGCCTTTCAGAATTCATGATGTAGACGGCCTTGACAACAAAGTGGTCGGGAAACATGCAGGGCTTTTTCATCACATGTAAGCAGTGTCAGATAAGTTACCACTGAAGCCTTGGTGATACAGAAAATGCAAAATGTATGGTGCAGCAGAGGACTTCTGGGTTTCCTGATATCAGCAGGGTCTTGCAGACCGTGGTTGCTCATTGAAAATAAGTTAAACTAAAGCTAATCACCCTCAACATTAAGGGACTCAAAACTTTTTTTTTTTTTAAAGTATTAACATCAGAAGAATCTAGCAACAACAGGCCTTGCTTTTGGCTCTGGATTCTGTCATGGTACAGGCTTTTATTTTGACTTTTAAAAAATATAATAAGATTCTGTTCATCTTATGAAAATCAACTCTTTCTTTCCTTCCTTCCTGTTGAATCTATATTTAGATGGGGAACTGTCTAACAGTAAACTAGATGTTGACATGGAAAGTAGTCTAAAAGAGTCTTTTTAAATAATGAATACTCAAACCAAATGATTGAAATGAGACTCTTGACCATATGGAGCTGTTTTCTAGTGTATAAAACAGGCCCTGTTATCTTAATAGAGTATTTTTGAATAAAATAAACGAGCCATGTCAGAGGAGGTGGAAAAAAAATACAAAGGGGGTGGGAGTGAGGGGAGGGAGGAAAACTGTGATACTGTCACTCTAGAATGTTATTGCCTCAAACTTCCCTTCTGGTTGTTGTGGTTTTCAATGGTTTCTCATGGTGAAATGCTCTGAAATTCCACCATGTAGCTGTCTATGTCCTATGACAGTCAGATTCTCTCCGATTCTGAGAGCAGCCCCTTGAAGAATACCATGTTTGATTTTCTATGTGCATTATAGTAGTGCAACCGATAAGCTGTATTTATAAACTTAGGTACACAGCCTTCATAGTGAGAAAGCTGGCAGTGATTATTGTTACGACAGTTGAGATCATAGGAAATCAGACTGAAACAAGGGCATATCTGGTTTTTAATTGCACATCCAGATCTTTTGCAAATGATGAAGCAACATCCAAAAGCAGACATGACACATTTTTCTTTCTTAGGCCATTATGAGAACTGGTTTAAGTTGTAGCCTTGACTTCTTTCAACCTGAAGAAGTAATAGTCACGTTAGGTGAAATCAAACTGTGGCATGGGATAGAAGGGAAGCTAGAGAAAAGATTTCTGAAAGACATGAATTTACTAATCTTTTTTTAAACAGACGTTCAGGTTCGTTGTACATAGGTGGTGGGAGACTATTCAGAGATATCAGGAGCCAGACGTTAAGATAAAATTGAGAGGAACAGCATACAGAGTGAGGAAAAGCGAACATGAGGGGTGAGGCACAAGTAGAGGAGAGTGTTCAATATCTCTAATTTGAACAGATTTTCCAACAGTCACTGGAGAGCTCTAGATGAAACTGTCCAATTTCCCTTTGTTCCCCTGGCAAATGTTATCTCTGTTTCAGAGTGAAGATGTTATTAAATCTGAAAATGATGAGGCTGATGATATGCCAGAGGTTCAAGACACAGTGCAGTTCATACCAGGCAGTAAATTGCTTTGGAGAATAAATTGTAGGCCACCAAACTCATCACAGGTGGGTGTTTCAATCAGTCTGTGTATTGCTGTCATTACTGACTTACCCACGAGAAGGTGAGTAATGTTCAAGGGAAACCCTGTTGAAATGTCTGTCCTTAGCATGCTTATTGACAGACTCTGGCAGTTCTTGTGCAGCAGTAAAATTATATTACAGCAGGCTGTCTGTTGCGTTCCTGTGCTGAAAGCATCACTGCTGTGTCGGAGTTGGTAATGACTGCAGCTGCCTCAGTGTCAGTCTGGTTATTTAAACTTCAGTGGTTTCAACAAGACTTTTTGGTCTTTTAGGTGTGGGTAGTTTTTTCATAAAAATCATGATGTTAAATGTCAGATGTGGAGGAAATTCCATCTTGATCCTCTGAAGCAAAGAACGCTTAAAAAATTAAAGCTGTGATTTGCGTCCCCTTCTGCCCCTCCAACAAAAAAACTAGTTTGGTATGAGCCTAACCTTGCTTTCAGGGTAGCCAGTGGGAGAAGTTTGACTCAGTAATTTCTCTTGGAAGTTCTGGTATATCCATTCAGTATAGGGAACCCAGTGCCACTCTGCCAAAATAACCTGTATGTTATCTTTAATTTGCTTTTAAGATGTACAATTTCACCAGTTTTGCTGTGAGTCTCAATGAGCTAGAAAAGGGCATGGAAGCAATATTGGCTCCCACTGACTGCCGGCTACGTCCAGATATCAGAAATATGGAAAACGGAAACATGGGTATGTGTTCGCTGGAGGAAATATTTTCACATTAACAAGTTTTGAGAGGGGTGACTGAAGGGAGGTTGGTTGATACAGTCACACTGTCTTGAGTTCCTCATTCCCAGAGCAGCCGTATCTCTTTCTCATCCTATTTTAATGAATATGCTTTTGAACAACGTATGATGTCTGTTTTCTCCCAGAGAAATCTGGGAGAGCAAATGTGCCCAAGGTGGATCCCAAGACTGCTATCCTATGCTGTGGTGTATTTGCATGTTTGTTAACTTGGGGGGAACTGGCAGACATGCTCTCTTGCTCTGGAGTTTGTCTGGAAAAACATGTGGTGAACAGACATGCTTTGTTGCTCTGGCATTTGTCAGAAAAAAACACATGGCCAAATAGTGGGGGGAAAAAAAAATCACTCTCTCTGTTATGCCTAATCTAAGTCCTTTCCTGTCTCAGTGCAGTGTTTCTGAGAGATAAACCACCAAAATTTCACTGCTGACTCTGCGTTTGTAGTAGCAGCTTTTCTGAAATTACAATTTTAGGTTTTTGTTGCCTGAGATTTTCATTGTTTAGTGAGATTGTGTACAGCAAATGCTTTCTCTTGCTTAAATGAACTATATGTAATTTGCCTGCAGTCTTTTCTGTGTTTTCTGCATTTTTGTTTCTGTTTTGCTAAGTAACCAATTTCTCTTGAAATGTTTGTTAGAAGTGGCTAGCAAAGAGAAAGAGCGACTAGAAGAGAAACAAAGAGCTGCTCGCAAGGAGCGTGCAAAAGATGAAGTGGAATGGCACACGCGGTAAGGGAGAAGGAAGTTGGGCATTTGTTTAATGCTTGGGCTGGTTTGGTATGCTGCTTGAAATGATTTTATTCAAGACAGTGTGTGTTTGATTTCCTGCGTGACAGCACAGTTTGTAGTGTCACCTCAAGCATTTGCTGGGTCAACAATTAAATAATGTAGCTGAAAGCCAAAACTGCTGATAACTTTGACCTGGAGAAATTATCTAATAATAAATGCTGAAACTTGTAATAATTAACTACTGGGGTAATGCTGGATTTATTTTGTTTTGTTTTTTAAAACTGACAGATGTAATTTTTGTTTGAATGAACAAAATGTTAAGTCCTGTGTCTCCTTTACCCAATTCCTGTCCAGCTTTTGGCAATTGAGTAAGATGTGGCCCTCCAGGGCCTTTTATTTTCATACTCTTAGGACTTATTGGCTTGGATACTTCAGAAATTGCTTTTTGAATCGCATATTCAAGTGACTTCTCAGTCACAGAATGCATGACGGCATAATGTGTGATTTGGCTCCTGCTGCTGCTGGTTGCTTGTCACAGATGCCAGTGCTGTGCCGTCAAGGGTATGCTCATGGCCAGTTATTGCAGGTGCTTCCTTCAAAGGCAAGGAACTTTGGGATGCTCCCATGACTTCATGAAATTCAGAAGAGAAAGCATTCTCTTCCCAAAGCCAGGAGGAGGAGCTACAGACTAATTCCAGTTAATGCCTTTGAAAATCTCTTCCAGAGAACATAAAATTGTTTTCAGTCAACTTGGCTAAAAAGTGAGCATCTGTTAGTGTTCTGTGCAAAGTACAGCGCCATAGCACAGAACTGTTTCCTGTTTGGACAGGTTTACAAAATGTATTGTGTAACTGATTTGGCATTCTTTAAAGTAAAAATTAATATATATAATCAATATATAATCTAAATTATCAACACTATTTTTATTTGGTATGGGGCAGCAATTTAAAAATCCATTTCATACTCCTCCTTGACTTTACGTTAAAAAAAAAATGCTCTACAAAGTGGTGATATTTGTGTAGGAATTTTAATGCCTTATATTTCATGTTCAGAATATTTTCTGAGAATTTTTTTCTGATAAGAAATACTAGTTTGTTTTCACAATGTTACATAAAAGATGCAAAGTTGTTTTTTTTTCCCCTATTAATAACTATTCACTCTGTTTGCTTTTTGTCTTTTTTTTTTTTTTTACAGATGGTTTCATCAAGGCACTAACCCATACACTGGGACTTCAGATTGGCTGTACTCAGGTGGCTATTTTGATAGAAATTTCTCAGACTGTCCAGACATATACTGAAATTATGGAACCAATCGCTCATCTCATCTGGACATCTAGTTACTAGATTTCATTCCAAGCCAGTTGCTCTGGTTTTGTTGATAGCGGAAACCAGCTTTTCTAAGTAAATTTTAACAAAAATTCTATCGGTCAACAATCAAGGATTTAATTATCACTAATGTTGGATTGCCAAATATTTAAATACTGTTGCATTCTTTCCATAAAGCTGCACCTGAAATCATCATGTTTTCACTAATTTTCAAAGGGACCTTTGGTTCTTCATTTTTTTTCCCCAATTTCTTTGTTGGGAAGATACGCTGTATCCAGTAGAGCACATAATATCCTTGAAAACTACATAACTTAAATAAAATACAGATAATATCCTTGTTACTTAGTACAATAGTGAAGAATCTGAAAGTTCTGGAACTCGGAGCAGGGATGAAAAGCTAATATGGTACCAACAGGATCCAGTCTAGTACTGTCGATACTCCCCGTGGAGAGATGCATGTGAACCTTCCATACGGTATGTAGCACTACGTGGGGACCGGAGCTCCTGGCCCCTCTCTCTCTCAATACGATTCAATAATTCAGAGACTTGGGGAAACAAAAACCAACCTGAGCTTTTCAAACTGTAGTTGTCTGTTAGAGTCTTCACAACTTCTGGACACTGTGAGCATTAAACTGTATACCTGTGATGAAATGACACAAAGCATACGTTAGGAGAAGGGAAGGGTGCATTAAAAAGTGTGCTTTTTCTGAAGTCAAATGCTGTTTTCAAAATACAAGAAGCTTCGGAAGCAATTATAGGAATGTAGAGGTGGTTCCAGTGTAAATTATATTGCTTGCTACCACTTGGAGGCTTAAATCTTCTGCACTACCTTTGGCAGCTTTGGCACTATGTATGCTTCTAGACTAAACTTTTATTTGGAAGCACTTTGGTACATATATCTGCACAGGTTCATATTTTGGGGAAGTTTTTGTTTGCATGTTTTTCATTATTAGGTCATGTCTGGTTTGTATGTTGTGAAAAAGCAGAATCAATTTCAAGCTTTGGCAGAGTTAAACCTATTGCGAGTTTTCTGTGAGCATGTGATGTCAAAAAGTGGGATTGATTTTTTTTTTTTTGTTCCGTATCGAACCATTGAAGCCATGTAATACTGGAAATAATCGGTTACTGAATTGACACATTCATTTTCTTTCAAGTAATACACTTTGGGGAGTAGGGGGGAGAGAGGCTTGAAAAAAATAGGTCCAGTAATTAAAAGTAATCCTAATGTTGCTACTTCTTTTATGAAAGTTTTAATTGAGTAACCAGGCAAATATGGAGAGCAGTTACACTGCTGTGAAGTTTACAGTAATTCAGAAATTGCTGTTAAGCACCAGCAACTTGAGGAGTTCCTGGAAGAACTGGTCTTATTGAGGTCCAAACACATTTGTGGTTTCATCCAAAGAGTAGATTTTAGTGCTTTTTTCCCAGCTACAGAATTAAAATTAACTTAATAATGGAAAAAATTTTTGTATCAAATCATGTATCTAGTGATTGGATTAACCTTAAATTTTTGGGAGATTTAATTGGTATCTTCATTGGAAAAAATAAAAGAAGCTGTAAAACTTCCAGGCAATAAATAAGGGCCTAATCCGAACTGTGCCTGTGGCAGCTTTATGCTGTTGCCAGAAATGGCACCTTGTGCTGTCCTTGGGACCCACAGCCAGACTTGATGGTACGATGCAGGTGGTAGGGTTGTATTTGTTCCTGCTAAGTGCATAGACACTTGACTTTTGAAAAAAACATTGCTGATCCGTATGGGACAGCATAAAAATACTTTTATAAAAAAAATGGACTTTAATGACCGTGCCAGGCACTGTAACCCCCTTTCCAAAGCTGCTGAAAGCGGTGTAGGGATCCCTTTGTTAGGTGGGGATTGAAAGGATTCTCACATAAAGCCAGTTCAGCATCTCATGGGAGTTTAAAACTTGCTTAAACTAAATAGTATGTTTAATGCTGGAGTAATGTTTTTAATACATATAAATAGAAATTGCTTGAAAGGAAAAACTGTAGAGTAATTGCTAAAGAAATATTCTGTTTATAAGACAAAGTGTACAAGTTGGCATCCCTCTCATCTAAGTTACGAATTAAATTCCAAGACCTAAACCCTTTGCATTATGCAAAAGCATGAAAAAATTGTAACAAGGTTTTTTTTATCCAAACTCCAGTAGCGAATCTTTATGGGATTTAAAAAGAAACTGGGAAGACTTCTCAAGTGAGAACACTTCATTAGTTGTGTCTTTACCCCCTTCTCCCCTTCCTTTAGGGTTAAGTTTCAGATTAGTTCCAAATCTATTTTTTTTTAAATTTATTGTTCTTCATTGACAACACTTAGAAAATACTTTCCCCTCTATGCTTGGCTAGCCATGGGACTCCTAATGCTCTGGAAGTGAAAAAGTTTTATTTTCAATGCAGATCTTGCCTCAGTAGTTTACGTGTCAAAACGTTAATAACTTCGCACCTTTTGAAAGAATGTCACTTTTATAACTTGATTAAACACTGTATATAAGATAACTGTGTTAGTATATGTTAATACAGCTCTGTAGAGAAACCGTCTAGAAAGAAATTATAATAAATACCTAATACCCTTTGGGCCTCTAGATGGTGACAAGAGATTTTTGTGACACTTTCACACGAGGGCAGTTGTGGAGGGGCGGCTGGAAGGTGACACGGGTGTTGTTCACCCAGGGCCGGGTCTGTACTTTTTCATTTCACAGGGATGCTCATTAGACAAAGATGATTTAAATTGGAGCTTCGACCAGCCCCGCACCGCCATCGAGGCCTTTTCCACAGGCTCTTGCCCTGTGCTGTCGGTGTGCCGCGAGGGGCGAGGGCCAGGACCCACGGCGTGGAAGCTGCCTTGGAAAAGGGTGAGCGGGCAGGGAAGGGGGTGGTGGGAGAGCTCCCAGGCCTGGGCTGGAGCCGGGCAGCGAGGGGCTGTTACCGAACACGGAGGGGAAGGGAAATGAGCGCTGGAGTTGCCTTTGCGTGTCTGTTGGTGTCTGCGAGGCCCCGTCCTGGGGTGAATGGCCTGAAATTATCCAGCAGAGCCAGGGTCGTTAGCGGTATTTATTCCCGTTTAATAATTAATTTCTCGGTATTTTTTACCAAAAAACCGCTGTTTTTTAAAAAACAACCTCGAGGCTCTCCTCTCCCCTGCTCCCCAGCTGGGTCCGGAGGGAGCCGTGTGCCTGGGCCGCGCACAGCGCTCCCTGGAGCCAGCGGGGAGCAGGGTTATCGCCCCATATCGCGATAGGTAAAGGCTGTACCGGGGCGGAGAGGCCGCAGGGGCTGGGTTTGTTG
>NW_010117038.1:0-8645 GCF_000699245.1 Pterocles gutturalis
GGCCCGCTGCGGTGGAGGGCCGCCCTGGGGGGAGTCCCTGCAGATGTTGGTCCAGTTTATGGAATGAAAGATGGACATTGTGGTGTGTTCAAAAAAGTATGATGGGCCAGCTCCTGGGATATAAGCGATGCGATCGGTGTTGCATTTTTTAAAGCAGGATGACAAGTGTGTGTCTGCTGATCTGTGTGATAGGAACTGGGCCCACGGCACTGGGTCTGTCGATTGTAACTGCTGTCTCAGCAATATCAGGTTTTTAGAAGACAACTTTAAAAAATAAAGCCATTGTGTTACTAAAATACAACTCCAGAATGTCTGACCACCACAAAAAAATTAAGAGAGATGGCTTTTTCCTTGTACAGACTACTTTTCCGTTACCCAAAACAAACCAAATTATAGAAACTGATGCCTGCATGGCCTTATTTCACTCTTCATTTTTACCTCTTCCTACATGGAAGCTGTTTTAATTATAAATAGCACTGCCTTCTCTTTTGCCTTTCAGACATGGGCTCCAAGCATCACAGTAACAGCTCCTGGTAGATATTAATTGCAGTCAGGCTCATTAGTGAGCAGGGCCCATTCAGGTGGAAGCACTGGGCAGAGAGCAGGTTTGGAGCAGAGGAACTAATTCTATAGAGTGAACACTTCAGCCCCACTCCTGTCACTGTATATGGTCCTGTAATGAACCAGGAGCCCACGGCCCTTATGAGCACGGCATGCAAATGCAAACCAGAAGCAGACAGTAGGCAGGGGTGTCGGTTCTGGAGGCTTTCTGCAGCCTGGACTAACTCCTGCAATGATAAGGCACTGAAGGGCTGTGTAGCTGGTGAATGCCAGGGAAATAGTGCCACGTGAAGCAGCAGCTTGCCAAGTGCACGCACAGCATGAGAAAGAGCAGAGGAGGATGTGGGATCCAAGATTTCAGCACCCTGATAAAACAAGCAGCCTGGTCTGCAGCCTCCATGCTGAGGGGTATCGTTTTATAACATTTCAGACATACTGCCAGTGCGCCTGAGAAACAGGAAGCTGTCAGACCATAGCTATTCATGGAGCTTGTTAAATGTACAGTAACTGAAACGGGGTTTTAGTCTTTTCACAAAGCTGTCCAATAAGTCACTAATGAGCACATTTGTTCAGTGATTTCTTATTAAATATAATGAACATTAGGTACTCTATATCAGATTGCCCTGATTAATGAGGTTTTATTAAAATATGTTTCTGGTAACTTTTGTTATTACTGGACCATGGACACATTCACTGGAAAAAAAAAAAAAAGACTAAAAATTCAATTTTGGAATGCTGGACTTACAGCATAAAATATTTTCACTGAATTTCTATTAAGAAATTTAATTCTGTTTTGCCTTACTAGAACAAACCAAGGCAACTTTGACTTTCCTTAATATCTGGTGCTACATTGAGATGTGGATCTCAAAAGTAATCCAGTTCCCTTTGGTAAGTGAACAAGTTGTTCAGTATATCCAGCATTGCACCAAACAACACTATACATTTATTTGTCATGCATATAAAAAACTTTAATTTGAAAGGCAGATACTTTTCATGCCTGGCTCTGACCTTGCAGCTATCTCTGTTCAGGCAGAATTCTGTGTCCAGGAAGAATTTATTCAAAGCATGTCCTTTGTGGAGCCAGCTGCAGGACAAACACCTATTCAGCCTCTCTCTGTGCTCTGCTGTTCTTTCGCATGCAAGAAACAAAAGCAATGCATGTAGAAATACATATCACTGGCAGCAGCAAATAAAATTGCATTTTATTTTTATTGAAGCACACTGTGTTTGTTCAGTGTACCTACAGAATCATACAAATATGCTTTTTCTAGCTTAAGCATTTTCATATTCCTTAGAAGTTTTTATAGTCCTAGCAGCTAACACTATTATGATTACAATACAGACACACTCAATAATAGATGGCTACTTTCATTATACATTGGAAAAGTAAGGTGTTCAAGGCTTTATCTTGTAGCTTGAATCCCTTCTAGTCATGCCAGGGAATGTCTCAAGCTGTGGCTGTCATTTTTCCTTCTGCAACATACAAATTTTATTAGTAGTACTTTCAATTACAAAGTTACGCCTTATCAGAAAGGCAAATCTACCTCCCCCTGCTAATGTCAACTGTTTTCATTATTGAGTAGGTTTGTGTCAAGCTGTAATATAAGAAGATTCAGGATGTTCTAAATTTGTTAATGAAGTTTGGGATTCTCTATTTTTTTTTTTAAATATAACCTGCATTTTTGGAACTATTTCTGTGCAAAATATACTTCCCATACCATTATTTTTTAAAAGAGAGTTAGGAGAAGAATGTGCATATATTTTTATCTGACAAAAGCTCTCTCAAGTCTTTGCTGATGGTGGGGTTTTGTGTGCAGTTTCCTATTTTAAAGTGGATTCTCATTTGTCACATTCTACTTTCCTTTGCAAATATAGTACAGTACATATTAAACTTGTCCCTTGACATTCCTTGGAATGAAACCATGGAAAGAACAAAGAACTTCATCAAGGAAAGGGCAGCGCCTTCTTGGAAGGACATATAGACAATTAAGAGATTAAACTAACAGGATCAGAAGATCAGCCCTAAGCATGCAGAAAGGAGGACAAACATGCAAGGGCTACCTGCTATCAACACAGGCTGTGTCTGGAAGAATTAATCCATTTTAAGAACTCTACTAATACAAGAGGATGTTCAATAGTGGCTCAGATGAATGAGGTGTTGCACAAGGCAGCCTTTTAGTGATTACTTTTGAATATCTAAAATTATGGAGGTCTGGTGTATAGCTGTGCTCTTTATACAGCCCAATGGGCATTAGAACTGCTTTTGCACCTACCGGCTCAGCACAATACTGGGTTAAATAATACAGAAGACTTGCTGAGTAACAGATCCCTGAAAACTTGAAGCAAGTTTTGAGACGACCTAGCATTCACAAAGCATTGCCACACATTTTACAGAATGTCAGGATATTCTGAGTTACTTTCAGTAAAACATTCAAAAATTAATGTTTTCATAGGTCAAATCATCTTAAGTACCCTAAATGTTCCCCTGCAGAGACAATCTAATGCATGAGCTCTCATGCAAAGACGGTGCATGTGTTAACTCAGACCTCTCAATGCAGCCACATTCAGAGAAAAACCTGAAGAATCAGACCTGAATGTTATCTCTAAAAAGAAAAAGAATATTTCGAAATCTCAGGAAAGAAAGAAAGAAAGAAAGAAAGAATCTTTTTGATACTGTTACTAGCAGCACAGCAAGCAAAGCAAGCAAAATAGGCTGTGATCTAGAGCATAAACATTTGAATGATTCATAATAATTTCAGTCTTCAAATTAATTCTATGCATAAAATGAGCACACTCACTTGCCATCTATTAAGAGAATGCAGATTGTTGTTCCAGAGCTAGACAGACCTTGAATTCCTGGGTCCAGTTTGAAAAGTTAAGTCTTTAATTCAAAATTCCCAAATTAGGAATTAATTATTGTGATTTGGACAGGAAACTCTGATTCAGGTACTAACCTTGAAATTCAGATTCTCAATTCAGTTTTGACCGTAAAATCAAATGTTACCCTAAATTTATGTTACCCTGTGTATGTGAATTTTATAAATTAAAACTTATGGACTGAATGGGGATGTTTGACAAACACCATGTTAGCTTTGTATTATTACCTGTTTGGTAAGGTTTGGGGAGGGGGCATGACGCCTCACTGTCTGGTCAGCTGCTATAACGCTTTACACTGTAATCCTTGTAATTCAGAAACATCACAGAATGTTCCTGTTAATACTCAGCTTACTGCAAGTTTTGCTACAAATCTGTGCTGGTTAAAACTATGTATTGGTTATCCAATTTAAAGTTACCCGAATTACATGAAATCAATGTCAAAGAGGGCTTACACAGTTCCCACAGGAATTCCATTTATAGTCTAATTTCCACAATCTAAGTGAAATTAATATCGTAGTCCCAATTTAATTTTAGGTTTAGAGGTCAGTTTTGGCACCTACATCTAATGTAAGTAATACATTACACAAACTTCTGATGAATTAAAGGTGCTAGACTTAAACCAGTAACGATCAACAGCTCTTGTCATAGAACACACAGGCACAATGAGAAAAATGTAGGATCAGAGACTCCTCTGAAAACATCTATTAAAATTCTCTGATGATATATACTAAAAAAAAAAAAAAAAAAAGGGAAGGAGAAGCCAAACCCTTCTGCAGAGTATTACAGCTGCAGGACAGAACATAGTACCAAAAGCGCAATTCAGGAAGGGTGGGCCCTCACACATTTTGTTCAAAATACTGTGTTCCCCTTTGATCTCAACCCCCCCCCCCCCAAAAAAAAAAAACCAAACCAGACCGACGAGTCTGAAGGGAGGATCTTCAATTCCTGTTTGTGCTGGACCATTCTTATCAATAGCACTTACCACTCTTCCATTAAGTGCTTCTGAGTTTTAAGCCAACTGACTTACAAACCTGCATCTGGCCCTTCTTGCCCGCTCCAGGCAGGGAGAAAGGACACAAGGAGCCATGTGGCACCTAATGCCCTCTTAGGCACTCACCTCATAAAACATGAAGTGTGGGATGGATACCCATGTGTAGATGGTAGATAAGGGCATGAAGCAGAAAGCCATTATTGGCTGTATCAACGTAAAACATGGCACAGTCTTCCATTCTGTGCAAGAGGAGTTTTGTAGTTCCGTTTTCCTTTTCATAAAAACATCTCTTTTCCATGTCAATGTATTAAATATCCATGGTAACAGCAGGGGACAACCAATCGATTATACATGGTAAGTGGTGAAAACAACAGTACAATAAATGGTGAATAAAAGGACAACAAAATAAAAAACACTTTTGCTGTATTATGTTTCAGTTGAGCAACAGGAGCTAAGCAGTATTTTAGACATAACTGAGATATTTACATTACTGGGATCTATGTAATAATTTTTTTCTTACCGTTGGTATTGTTTTTTTACCATGCCATATTTTTTAAAAAAACACCCACATAAAAACACCAACATTAAGTCCATGTGTGAAAACCCACTGATTATTCTAAAAGCTACTTATTTATATGCAGACAATAATTTTCAAAGAAGAAAAAAACCAAAACTTGTGGCTGTGTTTGCATTTTGCTGTTTCAAGTGACCAGTTAACTATTCCTCCAGATCTCTGTCTTTTTTTGCTGCATACAGACCAGTTCTCAGATTGCATCCTTAGTGTATCCACCATTACTACCTCTGCAGACCCGAGACAGACCCAGACCTCGCAGTTTTAGTCTCTCATGAAGTCGATGACTCTAAGTACTGGCCACAAAACACTTACTTAGCACCAAAGCATTTAAGACAAAATAGATCTTAAACACAATAAACCAGTCAACACACTTGCCTTTCCTTCTGTCTGACTTACCAGTCCATTGCTGCAGAGGGGAAGGCCCTGGTTCTTCCAGCCTCTTCTGCAAAGTCTGCCTCTGTGTTAAATTATTTTTTCTGTCAGTCACTGCCAGCTTTATCCTCCTCTGATTTTTAGTTCTCAGCCTGACAAACCAGCTGCATCCCTTGGAATTGGAGCTATCATCCTATAATTACCACCTCGTGGGTTTAGTCACATAGAGCTGACACAGGGGAACCACTGAATTGCCTTTTATTCCCTCATCAGCTAGCTCCCTATTAAGTTAGATCAATACATCTATGCAGGAAAGTAATATAAAGTAGCATAACCCATTGTATAGTAACTTCCTCTCGCCAACCCGGCCACATACAGTGCTCATAAAATTACTACAACTTGGTATTCTTCAGCTATTACTCAACACTGGCTACACTGGCAAAAATCAATTCCTCCTTCATAAAAAAAGATTTTACTAAGCAATAAAAGGGCCAAGTCCTGTCAGATGATCCAGGAAAGAACTTCAGCCTCCAGTTTCTGTTGTACTAAGCACAATGCAAAATAAAGATCAATGTGACGAAGGAAGAGCTCACACAAGTAAGCCAATCTTCTGTACACTCCTAAGCCACATTAAAAAGCCCTTTAATCCCTTGTATCTGACAATGCCTGCTGTTTTGAGCCCCAGAGAGTTCTTTCATTCAGACTCTGTCATGGAAATCTTTTTAAAGCCAAACACGGACACCTGATTTTCATGTCTTCTACATCTGTACACCAATACACAGAGCTACCGAAGTCCTGCGGGTCACCTTTGGACTCAGCAGCCATGAAATAAATGGCTATGCACACATTCTCCTTGAAGGAGACTTGCAAAAGACTTATGAAGGAAATACCCACCCCTAAGTTTCCTCCTAAACCACACAGATACTGGACCCTTAAAGTATGTAAACAGCTGATCCTCAATTCTACTCAAATTACTGGACCCAAGAGAATCTGTCTTCAAGGCTCCCTTTTACAGGAAGACCACGTGGTGATGGTCAAATGATAACCATGGTAAACCCAGACTGTGAGAGACCCTGAGCCTAGCCAGGCCAGGTGTACTTTCCACGCAGTCTGTAGGAAGGATCTAACAGGCAGCTGCTCCAAGAAATGCCTCTCATGGTGAAAATGAGCAGTTCAGGTGGTATTTTCTGCATTTTTTTTTTCCAAATAGCAAACCAAAAGGGATGGTCAGGTCACTCTTGATCATACATTTCATATGGAGAAGAGCTGAACACCCAGGGCTACTCCTGGAGGAAAATGACATTTGGCAACGACTGCCTTGGAGATAGACTGCCACAAGCAATACCCGCTACATGACAATAATTACCGGTTTTGCCCCTTGCGGCTGATAAGCAGTGGATCAGTCTTGTCAACAGATTAAAGGAGCTGAAAGAATATTTGCTTTGTATTATAGCAGTTACTAAGAGCTTTGGTGGCCCTGACAGCTGCTAGGAACTGCCATGGGTTGAGGTTTGGCTGTGTTTCTGGGGTGGGCAGCTGGGAGGAAGGCTGGTGGAG
This sequence comes from Pterocles gutturalis, assembly GCF_000699245.1. NCBI lineage: Eukaryota > Metazoa > Chordata > Aves > Pterocliformes > Pteroclidae > Pterocles > Pterocles gutturalis. The sequence goes on from NW_010117038.1 coordinate 6,933, forward strand.
GAGCCACAGCAGGAGCTGTCCAAACCACAGATCGCTCTGCTTTGTCCTTGGGGAATGGCACAAATCCTGTGGAGCATCATGGCCGGTGGCAGCACCTAAAAATGGAAAAGATTATTGGGTCATTTAACACCTCTTCTAGCCAGGGGTGAGACCTACGTTTTTCTAAAATGAAATCTTTCAAATCCTAATTAAATGTAGCCAATGCTCATTAAAAATAAACTAGGTTAATATTTATGAGAGGCATTCCTTGTGCTACATAATATCTCACTGCTTCATTTAAGGACCTATCTGGAAATATTTTGATATACATTCCAGCTGGCTGCTTCTGCCCATTGATTTTTGTTTTTTTCAGAGTATTCTGAAATCATTCCTATTTATAGTTTTGAAAATGATTTGCAGGCAGTAAGCCAAAATTGTTTAGGCCCAAATAATAACCTTCCTTAAACCTGCTATAATTTGACTCATCTAAACAGAACTTCCCTCTCAGTTTCTGTGAGAAGGGATGGGTGGAGAACTGCCATATTTTTGACACACCCAAAACCAAGTATCTGCCCCTTTCCTCAAGCCTGGCTCTATGGCAGTGGTTCCCCCCCACCAAAACACGCATCCTGTTAACCCTCCACTTTCACATCTGTATTCGTCCTGCTCACATCTCTCTCTACAAGTCCACAGAGCAGGCCTAAGCGTCCTCTAGCTAATGGATGAGACTATGTTCAAATAATCTTGGCTGAAGCTCTTTGAATATATGCAGCCCATTAGATGGGCTCTGTTTGTGCCAGGAGTGTTGGATCTGGCCTGCAAGTGAGCACTCTGGTCCAATTTTCATTTATTTCAAGGTCACGCATACCACTGCAGTAGTACAAACATAGCAGGACATTAACTTAACTGTGAATTGGGAAAAATGTATTTCTGTAGCCTGCTGAATGTATTGTAAATGCCTAGAGTTAAGAGCCTACCTTAAAAAGGAAAAACTGATTGAAAGGAACAAAAGAATGTTATTATTTAGCTGCAGCTTAAGCTGCAGCAAAACATATAACAAATGTAAGATGTGGTTTCAACACGGATTCTGATTATTCAGGATTATGTTGATGGAGATACTGCATAACAGGAGAGAATCTGATGTGTGGGACACAAGAACTCCCATCACCATCATTTACCAAACTATATATTCCCTTTGGAAACATCCCAGGCAGCATTAAACCCATTTCCTTACAACTTGTTGCAGCCCAATTAGTAATTTTAATTTTATTATTGTGTAATGGCATTTACTTGAATGCCTCAGATTTACTGAGCCCAACATCTTGCTTTTGACAAGAACCGTCTAGTAGAAAGTTCCTGGTGTGCTGCAGGATGGGAACAACCAGGGGAGGACAGGCTCCTTGCAGAGGCTTTCCATACACAGCGTAGTGGCGGTAGGTTTACACTTTCCCTGCTAAATTGTTACAAATGGTCACCAGTCTTCAAAAACAGCGGCAGAAACAGAAGCGAAACACACCAAATTCATTGTCATTGGTTTAAAAAATGGGTCACGACCAACGCGGAGGGAAGTATTTCTATGCAAATAAAGATGCAGCAACAAGGCTGGCTTTTTATTTTTTCCCAAAACCAAACCAAACCCCGCCGAGCCCCCGCGGATCCCGGGAAGGCCCGCGGTCCTCAGCGCTGAGAAATCGCCTCCGGTCCGTTACCGTTCCCCCTGGCACGGATCCCTCA
>NW_010117039.1:0-495 GCF_000699245.1 Pterocles gutturalis
GGGACAGGGATGAGTGGTCCCCAGCCCCGCTCCCACCCTCAGCATCATGCTTGGCTGCTCTTGGCAATGCTGCGGAGCTGCATGGCACAATCTCTCCAACAACCCGGGCACAAACAAGCCCTGTTTCATTATTATTATTATTTTTGGGAGGGGGCTGTTATTATTATTTTTGGCAATATCTGGATGGGAAAGTGTTTTCCCCCTGCATTCCCCTTGGGGCTGCTGGGGCCGGGCAGGGCTCGGGCGGCACCACCACCACCACGGTGATGCCTCCAAATGCTTGGCAATGCCCCCGCAGACCCCCCCAGGGTGCTGCCCTCCCCTCCCGCCTGCCCGCGGTGACCGTGCTGCTCTGTACCTCCGCAGTGTCCCCTGCAAGCCTGGTGATGCTCCACACCTCGCTGCCTGTGCGCACACAACAGGATCTGATTTTCCACGACATCCTGCCACCGACCCGCACGCCCAGCTCGGGAAGTCGCCGGAGCCAAGCCCCAG
>NW_010117040.1:0-31710 GCF_000699245.1 Pterocles gutturalis
GGTGGTCCTGACACCAAGACAATAGTGTATGCTGTTTTTTTCTTCCATATGCAAATTGGGATGAATCCATGCTGCTTGTGATCTCAAACTGGTAGTTTACCCTTTTTCTGCATTAGTTTTCTTTCTAAATGGGAACTAGAGTGTGCACCTGTCTTTAATGAAAAAGTATGTAATCAGCTACAACATAATCTATCAAGCAAATAAAGATCTTAAATGTGGAAAAAAAGAAAAAAGAATAGCAGTTGAATAAATCCAACAATTAGCCACTGCAAGAGTTTTAAAGACAGCTGTAAGGAAGCCAAGGTTTTGTGCAATATTTTTGTAATTTTTTTCCTCAAAGAAGCCTTCTCCCTCCTCCCTGTGATTCCTTATACCCAGGGGCTAGTTGAATGTAGATACTGGGAGAAACTTTCAGATCAAGCATCTTGGTAAACAGCTCTCTATCGCAAAAGGTCTTTCATGAAATGTTATGAAAATGGCATTGCACAGGACTTACTAATCAGGGTAGTCAGGTAGCTGATAAATATACAGCGAAGGGGAGGATTCTTGTAGTGACATGGACAACAGGTCCTTTGAGATCCTTCGAGAGATCAAGGAGTGAAGTTATACTGGTGATACAGAACAAAGCAAATTCTCTGTAGCAAGTGTTAATTATCTTTATGCACTTTAACATGGCAGCACAGGGGAAAAAAAAAGAAAGTGAGGTGTTTTTGTTCAGCTAAGGCACCTATTTCTTCTGAAGAGATACTGTCAAACCAATTAAGATCTCTTATGTTTATTTGTTAAGAGGAAAGTTTTGCAAATCGTAGTGTCACTAGAGACAACATTTCTCCAAGATTTTTATTAAAACCTTCATTATGCTTCAATGTTCATAATCTGAACAACCCATTACATCAGATTGTCTATTTTTCCAAAACAGACCAAACAATGAAATATATGTAAATAATCTACATTAATTGTGAAAGTTGTATATTTTTTAAATAAGTTTTTCTGGTTTTTTTAATTATCTAAATCATTGTAGCTCAAGTAAAATCATGCTGTTGTTGTCTAAATCAGGCTGGATTCCCTCATTGTGGAAGGGTAGATGCTGCTCTCAATTCCACAGGTGTAACAAAGGAACAACTTCACTGGATTTGCTGTCCTGCCAGTTAGTGGGTTTGGAACTCACTCCAGTTCACCTGCAAATACTACACGTGTAGTATTTAGAGTGTTGCAAGGCCTGTTGGTTTTTCTTGGCTTAATCTTCCAATATAAAGAACATTAACACTAAGATACAAATCAAAGCAAAATCTAAAATTATTTTTCTATATATAATGATACATTTAATTACAAATGAAATGAAATCTGAGCCTAAAGGCCAAATAGTGATCCCATAAACACTGAGGGCAGGAAAAAGCTGTTTAATCTTACTTCTTCCTACTATCGACTGCAGTCATTGTTCTAGTCAGCCATGTGTTGTGTCTTGATGTCTGTATCATGGGGTGTTACTCATCCTTATTCCAAAAATATTTCTGAACAGGCACTTGGACTACAGCTCAGTGAAGTGATAATTGCAGGCAGATGCACATTGACAGGCACTTTTTTGTTTTTTGTAATGCCTTTTGGGTCAAAGAAGAAACAGGAGTAAACTGTAAAAGAGGAAGGATGTGCAGCAGCTGATGCAATGGGACATATGGTGCTTTCAAGGCTGGGATCTGTTAGCTGCTCTTGAGAGACTGGCTGAAGAAAGAAATGAGCTCTCCGGCAGGAGTGCAGAACACAATGCGGCACGGGAGCTTTACAAGCTGGATTGTTTATGGTCTGTGTCTAGCCTGTCCTGTGCTATCTGAATGGTGTGCAAAACCACCCCAAACAGCCACGTGCGGGTTGCTTTCTAGATAAATGCCTTGAACAGTGAAAAGTCTCTTCTGGAAATGTCACGCACTTAAAAATCTCTGAAGAAACCACTTAATTTTGCAGTCTTGAAAATTTCTGAGGTTTTGTGCCAAGTTTCATTAAGAACTTAGATTTCCAGTGGCTAATCAGCTGCAAGCCTTCATAAGATCTTAGGTTGTTCACAGACTCTTTTTTTGCAGCATTTGTTCTCTCCCAAAACATAGTATTCTACAGTAGGAAAACCAAAAGTGGCCTCTCTTCTCTACCATTGTGCGATTTGTTCCCTGCATTTAATTTCTGAAGATTGCTGTTATCAGGATACATATACTTCTATTCTGGGAGGGAGGGAGACGCCAAAGCTGCATAAATGACATATGGATAGTTTAAAAAAAAAAAAAAAAAAAAGAAAAAAAGAAACTGTATTGGCAATCTCCAGGTAGTTTTTAGTGCAATATTGAATGAACCAAGCCATGGATAGCTGAAGAACCATAAAGAAAATGTGTTTCTGTTTACATAGGTTATACATCTGAAAAATGAGGAGAAAGATTAGTTCCCCACATTACTAAAGAGAAGCATAGCTACAAGTTCAAAAAGAAGGAGGTGGTTTACAGTATTGCCACAGACTCCTGTTTAGTTTTGTCTGGACGTGAAGATGTCGTGTACTGACCTGCTGGATTACTTTGTGTTTGGGCATAATTCTAAAAATTATGGTACTATTTCACATTGATTTGTTAGATCTGCACAAAATATGGAAAGTCTGTTTCACAAAATATTTTAACGTTTGGCTTTGTTACAGGTCAGAATCTTTTCCCACATTTGCTTCTAAAATACAATTTTTATGATACCTGGAAAATTTCATGTGGTTAGAAGATTATGCTGAGGTTTTTTTTAATGAACTTTATTTTATCACCTCAGTATAAAGACAACATTCTTGAAATAGCATACCAAATAAGCTTTCTAAGGAGTATACTGAATAGTTTAAGCTTTTATTAATCTGTAACTTTTTTCTATACCATCCCCCTTCCCCAGGATGCCTTGGAGATAATGGCTGAAAATTATGAGTTCAAAGAAAGTGAAATATTCTGCCTGGAATTTTTGAGAGCAGCTTCTGTGCTGAAATTTCTTCCGTTTCCAGTAACCAGAATGAAAGATATACAAGGGTTGCCCTGCATGGGAGACCGAGTCAGAGATGTCATTGAGGTAACATACCTCTGAGTTATCTGCCAATTGATTCTTTTACAAATCTACTTTTAGAGGTCACAGAGTGCAGCACTGATATTGGTATTTACACAACCTTCTGTATTTCCTGTAATAACATTACATTATCCTTGTCACTAAGAACGTGGTGATTTCTGGAAACCTTTAGTAGTAACATAAGGTTCTGTCATGGAACTCCCGCCCTTAGGAATAAAGGGAATTAATGAATAAATACAAATAAATAAGTAATACAGTATCATCTTTGTATGTAATTTTTAAGGTCTCACTCTGATTTGGATGTAACAGGTTAACGCTCAATAGTTTTGTTCATGTGACTTGTGCCCTTGGCAACATCACTTTGCTCACCTGAATGCTTTATTAGAAATACTATTTTTGCAAAACTAGTAAATATTTTAGTACTTTAATGTTAAATCCTATCTTGCTATGAGATATAGCAGAGCCTTTTATCTAGGTGATGGATGAACTTTATGTTCTTACTGGAGTTTTGAGTATTCCCTGCATTTTTCTTTAATTCTTAGCCTTTTCAGAACCCCACATCTTGGGTGCTGTTATTCCAGCAGGTAGCTGATTGGGGGCTCTCAGCTGTCTGGAGGGGTTATTGCTGAGTGTTGTGAGTCACTTTGTTTCCTCATTTGCCTCACTCCACCACTTGAGAATGTGGCTTCTGAAGTGCTCTTTGTACCTACTACCTGGGGACTGGGAATTCAGTTATCATCCACAGAAAACAGGAGGATTTTTTGAGGTTTTATTGGTGCAGGTTTTTTTTTGTTTGTTTGTTTGTTTTTATCAGAAAGGCTGAAGGAACTGTACACTCAAGAAAAAAATATCTGTTCTTATAATGCTCTTACTCTTAAGAGAAGTAAACTCAACCAAACAATGAAATGTAATTTTCAGGACAACTCACTGATAGCTTATGATAAATAACAGTTTTCAGGCTGTGAATTTATGAGTAAATAAGTACTATGAAATATATTCCGTGGTCCCAGTTTCTACTTCATCTTTGAGTGAATTTATGAGTAAATAAGTACTGTGAAATTTGTTCTGTGGTTCCAGTTTCTCCTTCATCCTTCAGTAATTTTCTGTCTGAAAAAGGATTGGAGAATTTGATCCCAAAGGAATAAAACAATATGTTCTCAAGATGCTCTTTGTGTTTGTACAGGTCGATAAGACTTCCTTTTATATTATTTTACTATATCTTCCCATAATCTTAATTATTTTTTTTAAGCAATGTTTTTTCTTTGTTTAGGAGATTATCGAAGAAGGAGAGAGTTCTAGAGCTAAAGAAGTGTTGAATGATGATCGATACAAATCCTTTAAGGTAAATCTTTTGAGGTTTTTTGCTTCTGTTTAAAATTGCATATATTTCCCTCTGTTTAGTAGAGCTTAGACAATGCCATCGATTTTATTATAAAGTAATATCCAATATCAAGTATAGAGAAAGATAGGTCTTGAATAAAGAGAACAGGAGAGGGAGAAGCTGTGACAGAGTAAGGAATAATGGTGAAAATCAGTTATGTTTCTAATTAATGTAATGCATACGCAGTTGCTGTTAAGTTTGAACTATACTTCTCAGAAAAAATGAGATTGTTATGTAATGCATGCTTTTTACTGTAAGTTTCACCCGATGTGTTGTTTTGGTTTTTTTTTTTACTCAGTTGCCACCTGTTTTTTTCTTAAAGCCATCTTATTCTGGCATTAAGAAAATACCAGGCGAAGAGGATGACTCAGATCTACTTTAATTTTCTTTTTTTGTGAGGCAGAAGGAAGAGGACTGAAGATATTTTTTTGTTAGGTAGCTTGTAGGTTCAGAATCATGGTGACTCTTCTGCGTAGTTTCAGGGAATTTAAAACATATAAATACTTCAGTTCCCATTTCTTAAATATTAATGAACTATCCACTAGAAAAATATATACTGGAAAAATATATTTTCAATTTTATCTGCAGTTTTCATTTCTAAAAATCTCCTGGTTTTGTCTTCAGATAAAATTAAATCGGAGAGTAAAAGGAATAGGACTGTTTGATTCTCCGCTGAATTACTCACTTTTACTTCAGCTATTGAAAGGCTCTTCTGACCCGTAATACAAATACGAAAGGATGTTCAGTGATAACTATTGATGCCGTCTGTAGCACTACTCAGAAAAAAGTATCGGTTCACATGTGTAGCAGGATTCAGGAACCAGATGTGCTTATTAATGGAAATAAGATTGAGGATCAGCCATTAAATCTTATCTTTCAGGGTTTAAGAAAATTGGAGATTAGAATAAAACCTATCAAGGGACAGGTTATCTCAAGTCTGCTTTAGGCCCTGTTTCACATGCCAAATTGCAACAAAATTATGTGATTCTTTTGTTAGCTGAGCACAGTCTCAACATTTTGGTTAAATTTGCTGTAGCCAGTTTTTCCTGGCTATGTGCTTCTAAGAAAGCCAAGAAGAATGCCATAATATTAGTGAATTCCTAAATTTTACTGTTGAGCCTGGTTCTGGTAACTGCTTCAAATGACTCATCATGACTTAAAAGGTCACTACTGGTCTCAGGATCATGTTTATAAAATCACTGAAATAAGTGATACTGTCTGTATTTTAGATGTAGGCTACATGACCCTACATCTTTCCTCCTTATGGAAGCAGGTGCTGCAGAAAACAGGTTCATATAATTCACTTTCACAGTCTGAAAAAGAGAGCAATGCTTGCATACACAATTGAAGAAATGGGCTACCTGCTACTTGCACTGCATTCTTGGCAGTGTCTCTAAATTGGTATCTATAAATATAATGAATAATAATGGATCTAGTATGAAAATTAAAAAATGTGGTACTTTTTAATAAAAATTTAGACAGTGGCATAGAATCCATTTTCTTTGGTTCTCTATGCCAGTATTAAGTCTCTTGGAATAGTGCTAAACCCAGTAATAGATCCTTTTGAAAATTTTTTAGCACTAGCAAAAACATTAAAATATACCAATCTAGCTATTTAAAAAATCACATTCTTTCATAAACACCCACGATTCAGACAAAGAATAGGTAATTTAATCCATTATATACAAAATGTAGGGTACTTCCTATGTAATATCATCCAAGATCTTCATTCTTCTGTTACCTTAATTATTTCCAAGGAATTAATCTAATTAGAAAAACAGAAAATGAAGCTAGCACGGTTGGAATTCAGAGGTTGTAGATTCAATGGAAAACAGCAGTTATTCATGTCTTTCACAGCTACTCATTGAATTCTATAAAAGTACAAAGAAACTATTTGAAGCTTTGGTATTGACAAACTGAACATAAAGAATGTTCTTTTTGGCAAGCATGAAAGTTTCCCCTCTTGCTTTCATATCACTCTTCATCTTAGATATTGATCCACTGAATAATGCTTACAACTGTGACATTTTTGCTTTACAACCTTTACTGGGGAATAAGAGTGTACAAAAAGACTTTGGCATAAATGAATATAACCGTACTAAACCTTCAGAGACTCGCAGAATTGGGCTTTTCCTTTTTTTTTTTTCTTTTTTTTTTTCCCCTCCAGTGGACGAAACAGTGAAATCTGTACTCCAAATAAGACAATTTATCTTGGCTCACGTGAGGACTGAAGAATTGTATGGCTGTTTATAATATGCAAGCAAAAAAATTCCTCTTTCTACTTCAAATTGAATCCCATTTTGGAAAACAATATTTGGCATTAGCTCCAAACATGTGTTTTGTAGAATGCAGTATAGGAATAGATTAGTTGTGTTTATGTACTTACCATCTGTTTCCACGCACCATTGAGACCCTTTGCCCCCGGTGCAGAATTTCAAGAGCCACAGGGTTCCCACTGACCCCATCTCTCGGGAGTGCTGCAACACCAACATCATGTGTACAACTGAGAGCTGGTAGTGCATGTAATAAAAAGTCATGTCAGTTATTCTATCAAGTTAGTGTGAGGGAATCCAGCTACTTATTCTTTGAATTTCTTAGTTGAGCAGTAAAAATGGACTACTATCTTCATTTCAAACCTCAGTTGAAAGTGTACATTTAGCTAACTTAAATAAAGATGCTGGGATACTACTGTATTATTGTTTAGATTTCACTTTCATGAAAACTGCCCCTGTATAAAGACAGCTGTCTATTCAATGTAACTATGCAAAGAAAGGAAGCTGAATCTGTATGTTTGTATTACACTATTATTTATCTTCAATGTAGGATAAACTCTGTCCAGTATTTTCCCTGTGAAAACTCGTTGTTACCTACTTATTATTAATTCACTGCTCCTTTAGAAAACAACACTGAAATGTGTGTTCTTCTACTGACTTTAGCAATTTACTTCAGTCTTTGGAGTGGGAGTGAAGACATCTGAGAAATGGTACAGAATGGGTTTACGAACCCTGGAAGAGGTAAAAGCTAACAAGACACTGAAGCTGTCAAAAATGCAGAGAGCAGGTAAGGTGAAAGATGCAAAAACTTATATCTCAGTGTTCTAAGAACTTGGTAACAGAATCAGAAACCAGACAAAGTTCATTTATACATCTGTTTTCTTGCTGCAGCATCTTGTGAATATTAAATGATTAGGTTAAAATAATATTTGGACAAACAGAGCTCCCAAATAAAAATGGTGTCATTCAAAACACACAAATATGCTAATTTTATTTAATTGCTTGCACAGATACCCAGTGAAATCTACTCTTGCACACAAAACTACTAATGGGTCATTTTAGCACAGATCATGAAAAAATTAAGCTAGGAAAGCCCAGAACTACTTTTCAGAGGAGACTTTTATCCTTCAAGGCAGCCCTACTTTATAGATCAGTCTAGATTTGTAATAAAATACTTGTCACATTACTTCCATAATCCTAGCATGACTTAACTTTAAAGTGTTAAACATTGTCAAACGAATAATGTTGCTTCCCCATAGATTTTTGTGTGTTTGTGTGCAATTTCCCTAAATAAAAGAACTCATTTAAATGAAGGAATCCGTTACATTAAGAAAAGGAGATTTTATAACATGACATTACAACAATGTAACTTTATTTTCGCATTAAACCCAAGATTAGGGTTCCTTAGGATTCCTTGGACCAGCTGGCCCACATTTATGCTTCTTTTTCTTTTTTTTCTTTTACATATCATATCTAAACATGAAGCAAGCTGCAGGACTGGGCTCTTTTGATAACAAGCTCTGTGATCAGACATAAAGATAGCTGGGATATTTCACATACTTCTGAGCCCTGTACTTGGGTAGAATCCCATCATTTTGGGAAGAGCGCCTTTTAAAGCAGTACGTCCAGAAATGCCATTAAGGGGAGCTGGTAGAGAAGTCAGAGTAATTTTGGGTTCTCTGTAAGTGGAGCAACTATCCCCACTGCTGTGTTGTTATAAGTTGTAACTGCTGTACATTTTATAACACTTTTATAATGACTATATATATATCAAAACTATGAAGACAAAGATGAGGGAAGAAAGAGGCTGTCTCTTGGCTGCAACCCGCCACATCCAAGGGAGGAGACCGACTCCAGGAAGGGTGGGGAGAAGGAAAAGGCTTCATAAAAATATATTTTTTTTCCCCACAATGTGTCCTGAAACAAACCTATAGTTTCAGGTTCAGGATAGAGCATTTCTTAATTTTTGCCACTAGAGATGGTTCCTTTGCTGACAGTGTGAGTTCTGTGGTTTAATTTCTTGGTGAGGGGTGGCTATTTCACCTGGGGCTTACATAACACTATGTAGATTTTGATAATTCCACAGAGTGATCAGCACTTTTTTGCCTCTGATTTCCAGGGCTTTTCTACTATGAGGACCTTGTTAGCTGCGTATCAAAGGCAGAAGCAGATGCAGTAAGCTTGATTGTCAAGAATACTGTTTGTACGTTTCTGCCAGAGGCTTTGGTTACCATAACTGGTGGTTTCAGGAGGTGAGTGGAAAATGAGGTCACTTGTCTGTTTTATTCAGGTACACAAAAAATGTTTGTGTCTTGGAAAAATCAAAGCATCTTGGTGGTAAGTACCAGTTTGTTTTTCTTTTTTTTTTTTTCTTTCTGTTGTTGTTGGGTTGGGTTTTTTTGTTTGTTTTGGAGGGGTTTGTTTTTGTTTTGTTTTGTTTTTCAAATAGGAGAGCAACCCGGACATTCCCAGGTTCCTGTGTTTTATTATTGTAGATGCTTGGTTTGTCAGAACAAAATCTATCTAAGAGTAGCTTGCTGGAAAAATGATTAGATCACATACAGTACTTGAATGCTTTTTTTTTTCTCTTTTAATGGATCTGAATTCGCAAAGCTGAGACTATTGTAAGGCCATGCTTGAAAAAAAGGACACAACAGCTTTAAGGAAATCTTGTGCTTGTGTGTTGTTTTTTGTTTGTTTGTTTTTTAAGATAACTTGGTCACATGAGACTGAAATGTGCTAAGGCAGAGTTTGTAGCGTTAGAAGAATACATTGCAGTAAACACTGACTACACTTAATATGAAGCACTGACTAAACTGAATATGCACTAACCTCTGTATGGATAGGGTGATCTCAGAATTTCTTTCCTGGGTGATTTTGTTCCTAAAGCTTTTGGTCTTGCCCTGTAAAACCAAACCTGAAACTGTTGTTCAGGACATACACACTTCATTCTTTCAGCACTTGAGGGCTTTCCTAAAGCCACACAGCACAGTATTGAGACTGGGAATAGTCTTCAGGAGTATCAAGTTCCTTGCTCTATACTCAGTTCCCTGTTATGTCACTACTTGTAGTACATGACATGCTCATAAACAAAAAACTCTTAGTCAGCACCTTAAGTCTCTTCCTGCTTAATTTGTTACTTTGTGAAACTTTGACTATATATTTAATATAAAAATATCTTTCAAAAATACTTATTCTCTTAGAACTCAAAATACACAGATCTATTACTCTGATGCAACTAAACTGGTATGAAAGCAAAAGGCAGAAGAAGGTTAATAATTAATGTATCACTTTTGTGATTTATTGTGAGCCTAGATAGGCCTGCATAGGCTCACTGTGGTGCTAAATTAAGACCTTATATTATTTGTAATTGCTATATACATGCACAGTGATTGTGATTAATGTATTCTATCACCTTTGTGTCACCTCATGATATTTATAATTATTCCTTGTATGTCCCATATTTATTGTAAGAATGTCTGAAGCCACCAGCTGCATAATTTCTTTAAAACAGTGTAGCCAATGACAAGCACTAGGCTCAAGTATGAACCCTGACCAGAAGTATAAGAACAAGACAAAATTTTGTATTCAGAACCTCAAGTGTCATCATTCTGTGAGCCTTGCTAAAGAGATATGTGATAGCAATCTGTTCACACTGGTGCAAATCAGTAGGGACCTTGTAACTTGGATATAACTGATTAACACATGTCTAGATGGATCAGAGAATTGCAGGGACACTTATCACACTCAAAGTTCCCAGTTTCTTCTGATATGATGCATTTGTGAGCTTTGTTGGCAGCACACTTGTTTGCAAAGTTTCAGTCTCACATCAAATTCAAGACCATTGTTTTGCTTATTAGTTCAGGGGGATATGATAGTTAACCATTCTCTTTTTTATTAAGAATAAACTTTTTTTATCTCTAAATGGGTGTGTCAAACCAGAAGAGAAATTATTTAAGACACTAATGATGCCTTCAGTGGGTAAACCTGTATATTAAATACATGCCTTTGAATATACAGAGAACATATTCAAAAACTAAGTTTCAAAATGTCAGTCATAAATAATATTTTACCAGTCCATGGAAACAAATGCTGCAATGTAGGATTTGTAGAAAACTTGATTAAATGGGTGGAAGTACCTTTATTAGGCACCTATATTTTAATCACTGAACAGCAATAGAGCTGACTATATATGTTCTTTTTTTGCCTGTCTCTCATAGTGGCAATATTCATCAGTATGAAGTATGTATAAGCTTGCTAGCTCACAGTTTTCAATAAAGAAATTATTTGTTTCTTTCATCATTATGTAAATATTTTATAAAAGAAGTAGGCAAATTTTATTAATCAAACAACTTGATTCCCCCATGCTACACCTTGTATGCTACTAACATAAGAGGAAAACATAGATCATGATTGCTCTGAATAATATATTAATTCCCCAGGATGCAGATTTGTCTTGTTTTTTATATTTGTTTCATAAATTGGAAGAAATAAGCAGTTGGTTGTGCTCCTCCAGATTTGACCAGAGAGTGGAAAGCAAGGAGGCTCATAAACCTTACTTATTATTATAGAATCATTAAGGTTGGAAAAGACCAAAGGATCATCAAGTCCAACCATCAACCCACACCACCTGACTCACTAAACCATGTCCCTGAGCACCACATCTACACGTTTCTTGAACACCTCCAGGGATGGTGACTCCACCACTTCCCTGGGCAGCTTGTTCCAATGCCTGATCACTCTTTCAGTGAAGAAATTTTCTCTAATATCTAGCCTAAACCTCCCCTGGTGCAACTTGAGGCCATTTCCTCTTGTCCTATCACTTTTTGCTTTAGAGAAGAGGCCAGCACCCACCTCACTCCAACCTCCTTTCAGGTAGTTGTAGAGAGTGATAAGGTCTCCTCTCAGCCTCCTCTTCGTGGGAGAACTGAGTGAATTACAAGGAACAGAACTTCCATCAGCAATCTGCAGTCATAGAGCTTCAGTAAGGTAGAGGTGAACTACAGGAAAGTTATATCTTTTTTCCCAAATTTATCAAACATAACCATAGCTGGAATATATTTCATGAGTTACTAGATATTTTCCATTCGATTCCTGAGATTTCATGAAATCCAATGTTACAGTATTTTTTTTTAAATCAAAATTAGGAGGCATAATATAAAATTCAAGTAAATAATAGCTTTTTTGAAACCCCTGCAAACTTGTTCTTGGACTTTTCTTTGGTCTGATTTAGATTCCACCTTTAGTTTTCTGTATTGCTTCTTGTACTAATGTTAATGCTACTTGGTGTTTGTAGCAGCCATAATAATGGATGGTGGTAGCTGAACCATGTTTGAGGTATAGATGAAAGAGCAGTTCAAAGGATTAAGAGCAAACACAAGAGAAGCCACTTTCTAAAGTGCAAGATCATCAGGGCTTCAATCCCTCAGTAGTCACATTGCAAGCACAAGTGCAGGAACAGAGTTGGCTGGCAGCTGTACGTTAGAGAGCTACAGGAAAATAAAGATGATGGACAATAGACAGTGAGAATGAAGGAATCTTGAAGAGAAGAGAAAAGGATATTTTGAGCACAGGTTTGGCTGATAGTTTGGAGATGGTGTTAGGGCACTGATCACTGCTTGTGTTAATGAAGCAGGACTGTGGTTTATTCAAAATACCAGACCTACAAGTTGTTAGAGCAAGGCATGAAAATTGGAAAAGCTGATGCAATTTTATTGAGAACCCACAGAGACCTGTTTCTCTGACCAGTTGAGTACAATTTGTTTCCTTTTTTGCTCTAACATTTTGTAGTTTCAACTTAACCCCCAGATTTTCTCTTTTACCTCTTCTCAAGGGCCATACTACTGAAGCAGAATTCAGTGTCTGCTACTTCCTTGATGCCTTCTCTGATTTGCCTTTTAAGGTCACTTTCAATCCCTTTTGGTACATAAGGGTCAGCCATTTGACAATTCTGAGTTTCTGAATTATATGGAAATATTTTTAGAATGCTTGCCACTGCATAAAACCAAAATGTTAATGGCTTCACTAAGTCAAATTAAATTTTAATGGCCATGGCTTAATTTTTCTTTTAGCCTGTTCGCATCCTTTAAGTAGCATTAAATGTGATTCAGTTTCTTCTAATATCACAGCTGACCTGAATAGACTTTTCAATTAGCCTTTTAGATGAAGGAGATCTGATACATTTTAAATAAATAAAGATCTCTTTTTATTAGTTAAATGCTGATATTCACAGCTCATTTAATCCATTTATTGAGTTGCAATGTCAAAAGAACAACAGTTTCTTTCTGCAGTGTTGGTGAATAATGTGTAGAAATGAGACAAAAAAATTAAAGCATCTTTGTTTCGTAAGTGAATGGAACTTAAGAAAGAGGAACTCAAAAAGATCTATTTAAGCTTTTAAGAAAGATGCATGACTGAGAAATAAAGACAATTATTTTCCAAGAAGTTACACGTTGAAAACATTTTAGGAAATGCTGAGAAATATAGTGAGCTAAAAATGAAGAGTTCCCTCAAATTTATTCTGACATCTTCCAAAATAATTTAATTTCTAAACAGTAGATGGATGTCCCGTGTTTTTCAAATCTGTTCATTCTATATTAATGTGACACGTTTTAATCTAAACTTTTCATAGATTTAGTGTTTACAAGGTAATATGCCTATTGCTTATACAAAAAAAAGTAATAAAAATTGTTAGAAATTTACCGTCGTTCATTCAAAAGCATCTTTGATTCCATTTGATGTTTGTTCTCATTTTTGGATGACAGTTTCTCAAAACCTTTGCTATCTAACAGAGCCTACTGTGATAAAACCTTCACTGTGTATGTGGGCAGACGTGGGGAAAGAGACTTCTGGGTTTACTGCTCAGCATGGGATACAACAAAAGCAATCTAGTGTGTCTGTTATGTAGAAGAGCTGGGTTGAGGATGATTTGGACCATTGATGTATCATTTCCTGTTGCTTTGTTTAACAAAGTGCAAAAAGATCATATTATCATGAGCTAGAGAAGACTTCAATGCTGACTTCAGTTTTGCCAGTTGCTTCCATAAGTTTCAGATTATAAACTTGCCTACAAGGAACTTGCTTTCTCTGGATCTCAAGTCCTAGCTCTGAAACAAATACCTGTCTATTGTGATGGCTGGCTCATTAGACTCACTTAAGTGAAAAGAAGCAGTGACAGCTGTCAGTACGAATAATAGTACTCCCGGCTCCAAAATCTAGCAGCTTGTGCAGTTGCAGTCCTTAAGATAATATACCATTAGAATTCCAAAATGTTGAAACAGTTTTGTATTATTTACACAATTATCTAGACAAGTTTTCCAAAGTAAATGTTTTGAAAAGTTACAAAAGGGGATTATAGTGCAACTATTTATAATCCCAATATATCAATAAAATAAAAACTATATTCTACTGACCATTCCTATTTTAAAACAGCAATAACAATTGTGATTTTTATTATGCTAAATTAACTAAAATTATTAATTCAGCATGTTAGAACAATTACCTTATGCAGTACTGATTACTGTTAGCATTATGAAAATTAAGCATGTAAATTACTGAGTTCTGGTCTGACTTATATTGAAAATACTTGTTTGGTTTTTTTGGATGGGGAAATGCTCTGCCTTTCCTTGAACACAGTTCTCCCAAATACATGATTCTTCTCATATACAAATTCATAATTTTTCAGTGAGCATAAAACATATTGAATAAGATCACAAAATGTCTTTTGCACAGGACACGGGCATTGGTGCTGATACAGTTTGAATAAGATACCATTTCATCCAAAAAAATCACAAATCCAATGGCCCTGGGAGTTAATATAACATACAATCTGCAGCTGGGGCAAGGGGCAGGTTGCATGATACAGAGCATGTACTAAAATTGATTTATCAGTATAATTTTATAAGATGGAAAATTTGCTTCCTACTCTGAGGGTGAACTATTGCTGTTCAAATGTTTTGGTAATTTGGGAGTAGATTAGCATGATATGTCATGGGGGAGTAAAAGCTGTTCTGATTAAAAGGAAGCTGTACAAATAATTGGTACCTAACATTAACATGTATAGAGATGTATTCACAGACTGAATGAGCTTCGTTTTCAAAATCTGTAGAGAGAATGACAAGTAATTCTTTACAAGAAAATCTCAGGCAAGATCAGTGGTAATAACCTTAGAACTATTCTGTAGCAGAGTCGTGTTATATGCTGCAGTTAATTTAAAGTACATAAAATAGGACTCATGCAGTTTGCAGACTTATTCTTCTTCATGCTACTGATATTAAATATATCATAATAGGAATACGATAAAGAGAGAATATGAATATCTAATTTTTAGTAAGTTTTGATTTTATCACATGCTTCATTATGTGTAAGAAAGTCTAAATTCAGTGAAGATTTGATTAACTTTTTGGAATTTTATTTTAGCAGCCTTTCACTAATGTTTGTTTTCTTTTTTTTTTTTTTTTAAATACTGAGGGACAGGAGAATTTGTATATTACTATTTGGGAGGAGGTTTGATGAAAGGGGATGCTGACAGTGTGAACATTGCAAGCTAAAACATACCAACAGTACTGTAGAACAGCTATTTCATACATTTATATGTAGGGTTAGTTGGAAAATATCTCTCTGTCAAAGTGTTTATATGTATTGTTTGTTTTCTGTGAAAACTTTCAATTCTTCATTGAAGAACTGGACAGAAATGTCATTCTGTTGCCTGGTAGGTGTGTAATTCATCTGACTTGTATTTTTTCAGTGAAATGAGTTCTTTTGTCATGAAAGAGAAATTCTGACTAGCCTCAGATACAGAAGTTTCATACTACAGTGTGTCACTTCACCGAAAGACAGGGGTATGTCCATCAGGTAGTCAGAGGCACAGAAACCTCTGAAGTGTTACAATGCCTTTTCAAGGTCACAAATATTTAATAGGAAATTGAAATGACAACTTGTATTAAAATATTTCTTTCTTATTATTTAACTATCCACACAAATCCTTCTGCTTTCTCCTGTTTTCCTGACAAACTCTGCTAAATCCTCATTGTAACAGATTGAGTGATTAGAGAGAATAAACCATCAGCTATAACTCAGAATTTATGGCAAAATCAAGTGCTAGCAAATATTTTGCAGTCATTAGTGATTTTTTTAATGGTTGGGTTTTTGGCCTTTTATATGGACATTCCAGGAAGGCATAGTGTTTTCAGGTATTGCTCTGAAAAGTCACAATAATCGGGGTGTCTCTTACAATATTTGGCATGAAGATAGCTAATATCATGCATCGATTTCTGAAATGCTTGGCCGGTGAATTTAACCAGTTTGATTTTAACACTCAGACCAGGAACTATGTTGAAGTAGGATATTTAAAATATACAACTTGAAAAGTATTTCTGTAGATTGCTGAGTACCAAGGGCTTTACAGGCCGTCTCACAAATAAATAGCTGTAGAGTAAAATATATTTATGATAGTACATAAAACCAGTAAGTAAACATCTTCTCAAAGTTATAGAGCATTAGGTACAAGGAGGACTATTAAGCTAGTGGAATATATTCAGGGAAAGATGAAGTAGCAAGATGAAAAGAAAAAGACATGAGATTTCAGATAAGGTGGTAAAATAAAAGAAAAACATAAAGAATCATAGAATCATAGAGTGGTATGGGTTGGAAGGGACCTTAGAGATCGAGTTCCAACCCCCCTGCCATGGGCAGGGATGCCTCCCACTAGACCAGGTTGCTCAAAGCCTCATCCAGCCTGGCCTTGAACACCTCCAGGGATGGGGCATCCACAACTTCCCTGGGTAACCTGGGCCAGTGTTTCACCACAAGGTCAAATCAAATATGTGCATGGCCTTGATGAGATAGGGTTGTGTAGTTCATTAGACAGTCCTGTTCCTCAGATTTTATCTAGAAAATATTTTCATTGAGGTTCACCTGCTAAAAAGAGGATGTTTTACAAAATCCAAGCAACTCAAGGTGGGAATGGAATGAAGAGAGATACACAGTAGCACTATAACACTGAGACGCTTGCAGAAGAAAGTGGTACTCTTGTCTAAAGGCGAACTGAATCAAAACTCTGACAGCAGTCCTCGACTAAGTTCCCAGTAGTAAAGTCAGCTGTAAGGCAGCATTAATGGGCCAAGGATAGAGCCTGATTATGATTAAGAAATTTAATTAATAAGTTAAGAAAGAATAGTGCTAATGATGCTTAGCCAGCTTTCACCAGACATACATAGGTGCACAAGAAAGCAAGTGTCTATTTCTTATTTTGTTTCAGACAATTGTAGTTAAACATTTCTTTATGTATGAACTTCCTAAGCAATCCAGGACAGAAGTAGAAATAGTTAATTATATTTTCTCTTGTTTGCAGTCCTTCTTGAATGTGTGTTGCTTCCTGTGTGTGAGCTTTCTGATGTCTCAAATGTTTTCACATGTATTTCTTACTATTCATATAGCAATATAATTTTGTTTGTTAGTATGTCTTACTCATAAGTGTTTCAGGGCATCTGTGCCAGAGTTGAAGCTGTTCTGAAGATTTTGTTCTCTGTTAGTGAGCAGTTACTAAGCTGAACAATGTTACTCTCTGGCTTACAAAAGAGAATTTGCAGGCTCAGATGCTGGATGGTTCAGGGTTTGCAGGATCAAATACCTGTTGTTTAAAGTCAAGAGATTAAAAACCAGTTCTAATTCTAACATGTAATATACTGCATCACTTTTACCATGGTTTTATTCCTAGAAAACTGCCTTGTAAACCAGGATACTTATAGCAGAGTTTACTCATTGCTGATTTACTATTTATCAGTAGTCAAATTTTATTATAGGTTAGTTAGTTGCTGTTAAGATGCTTGAGACTACAAGCAAAGAATGATGTTTTCCTGGCAGATAATCATGAGAAAAGCTGCAAGAATCAGTGACCTTGTATTATGCTTAGAGCAACCAGAGGGTATGTTTTGCAGATCCCTGTGAGCATGAGTAGCCATAACATTTTAATCAAGTGTGACATGAACATGCTAGTGGTGTGGGGAAATGATAATGAGGAGGTAACTGCTGGCTAATTTTTTTTTTTTAGGATGTGAGTCAGACAGGACACTTTCTACATGTCAGATGACATGGAAAAGATTAAAAAGGTTAAAAATAAATCATTTATGAAATACCTGAATTACAAGATATAGCCAGATACAGTCCTTTTAGTTGCTTTCACTTTAGGAATGGTGGAATTTCTTATGGATTGTTGCTACACTGTGGGAGAGCTGGGTGGAAATGTTTCAGGTAATCTCTTTGAAGAATGGAAAATCAGCATTAGAGAGCAGCAAAACCTAATAAGACAGGTACGGTTATAATTATCAGCTATGATAGCTTTTTTATGATACTGCTCCGGGCTATCTTGGAGAACAAGAAAAAAAAAACTTATAGATTGCTTCTTCTCATATACAAGTTTATATATTCATATTAGTTCATACACTAATAACCTTATACTGTGTATGTTAAGTTACTGATCAAAGGCTGCAGAAAATTTGCCCTTTATCCCAGCATATTTTACACCAAGACACAACTCTAGTGTGTAACACAGCAAATGTTCCTGTTTGATCCTGTTACAGAATTTACTGTGTCCAGTTGCACAGTTTGTCTGCATTAGTAATGATATCCCCATTGAACATCGATGCTTACGAAATGTCTCAATGTTGATATTATAGTATGCATTTGTAACACTACCATAAATAGTACTACATCCAGACATAGTAAATGTAGATCATATCTCCACCATTCAAATATCATAAATGAAATGTGAACAACTTACTGGTGCATTCTAGCTAAAAGGTTGGTGACAGCCTTGACATTGATTTCAGCTGACTCATGACAGAATAGAAGGATACTTTCATCTGATTGAGAATTTGAACTGCCAAGAAATGGTGACCCAGGAAATGCATCTTCACTTTTCACCTAAAGAAATAAAGATACGTATCTGCAATTAAGGCACCCTTACAATGCCCCGTTACCTGAGGTCACACAACAATGCAGGTTGAAAAAGTCAAGATTATATTCAGAAAGAAGTCAGAACAAGACTTAGAGAAATATGACATGACTAGTTCGAGAGACTCTCTGAAAACATCTATCTAGAGCTTTACAATATCTGGATCAGGAGAAAGGGCACAAAGAGAACGCTCAAAAGTTACGTTCTCAAAGAGAGTATCTCCTTGCAATGGTTTGGGAATTAAGGAAGTTGGTTAATAATAAGAAGAAAAGTTTTCAATTTAGGATTAAATCAACTAAGCCAACTTCATGAGCTCTGTAGATTGATGGAGGATCATGTCTTGAAGCAGAGCAAGGGAATTTTGTAAATCAGGGTAACAAGATTTCACTATGGAGACATTTACTTAAGGGAGAAGGTAGATCTAATGTCAGGCTTGTCTACACTTTAAAAGGCTTTTCTGGTATGCTTATACTTGTAGAATATATTGTCAGCTTTTCTCTGTGGAGGTGCAGTGTTCCTTTGCCAGCATAGTTTAAACTATTTTCTCAAATGGAATAACCTATGTTGGCCCAAAGGGTATCAACTGTTTCAGCTCCAGGGAACTGCTGGCTAACAGTGTGATTTCATACAACACAGCTATCTTGGCAAAACACAGACGTAGACCCAAGTAGAGAAGTTTTGAATTTCAATTTATGTTTGAAAACTGATTGCAAAACATGCAGAGTTGTTTTGTCCCATAATTCTGGTGTAAAGTATGTTCATTTTAATAGTAAATATTATTTTCTCTGTGAAAGTCTCGTTTTCTAAATGTGTCCCTTAGGTTAAGTGTGAAGTCATCTTCCCTTAGACAAAATTAGTAGATTACACAGTCTGAGTTAGGTCTCAAAAGAGAACAATCTAATTCTCTCTAGATTATGCATCTGTAAAATTCCCAACTACCTTACTTGCAGTAGGGGCATGTAAGTGTAGTTGTGGAAAACACATATGTCAGCCCAATCCTGGAAAGACTTAGGTCATTCTAAAAATTCAAGTGAGTGAGCAATGTCATTATAACTAAACAGGTTGTACACATATTTGAAGTTTAAACTGTGCATCATTTTTTCAGAAGTACTTGAGTAAAACTTTAGTATCTTGATGGGAAGGCTGGAACCAAACTCACCATCCTGCAGCTGTATGTTAGCAACCACACAACTGTTTAATTTTAAGTTAGCAAATATTATATTTCATTAGATGGAATAAATTAATGAAGTATCTTAAAGTAATCACAACTAAAGTAGAATTATACATATTGCCACAAAATGCCAGAAAGTTCAGCTTCACAAATCAGCTTCTCATGTCTTTGTGACTAACCCAAATGCATGAACAATTACTTGCACTCCTCAGCCATCACACCACCAGCTGAAGCAGACGTCTTAATTCTATTTTATGTTAGAATTTGGGAGGGATATCTTTTTTTGGCCTTTTTTTTTTTTTTCCTTTTCAGTGAATGCAAGCAATCTACTTCTCAGTGAAAGGAATTTTAATAGAAAAACTGTCATGTTTATATAAACTTCCAGTACAGCGGAGCAGGAAGCAAATAGAAATCTTTATTTTTATGGTAGGTTGATTCTACAGATTGTCCCATCACTGCCAAGTAAGTGAAACTCAGGCTGAACATCTAATATAATTCAGACATTCTGAAAATGCATGTTTTCTTCCTTGCATGAACATTAATATTGTCTTTTAAATTGTTTAAAGTGGATGTTTTGATTTTTGGAAATACCAAAGTAGGCATGCATGAAAAGGAACACTTTGATGGAAGTTTCTGTGACAAAGGGATATGACAAAGGAATAATCTGTTTGAAACTCTCAAGAGAATTAGCTAGAGTATACTGGGATTGAATGCACATTTTTCAATCTACCACCAGAAAGCTTCAATACAGCAAAAATTGTTGCTATAAAGCTATTTGTTAATTTTTTTATAGTGTAAATATAGAAAATAATATTTTTCTTTCTTCTTTCAAAATAAAGTGTCATATTTTAAATACTAACTTACAAGTATTAAAGAGGTTCTGAGTAAGAAGGATAGAAATATAATTCTGAACCAAACGTTCTCTCTTGGACAATAAAAATCTAAACTAGGAAATGGTAACTGCCTTAGTTGCAAAATCATTTTTTCTAGTTAAAAAAAAAAAATGTAACTGTGACAAATAGCTTTATAAAAGCATTTTTGAAATATACAGCTTCCATAATTAATAATGCAGACTGTTGTCTACTTATTTCAGTAAATAGTTTGAATGCAGCTGACCTTTCTGTTTTCTTTGATGCATTATTTATGATGTTGAAGAGATCACGAAGTTATTGTTCTAGCAATATATAACTTGCTTAGCTGAGGTTTTGGTTTGCAGCTAATGCTATTTGAAATGTGGCATCTGAGTAGATTATGTACCAGCTGAGATGGAAACAAAAAAATGGAAAGCTTTCTGTCTCAAAAATCCAGAATGTCAATACATTTCAACTGTTCAGTTCCACCTTTAGGCGTTTTGGAGTACATGTATAATCTATAGCCAGTTCTTGATAACTCCATCTGAATACCTCATGATGCCAAACTTCATTCTCTGGCAAAGTACCAGCAGAAGGTGGACACAGAACCTGAATTTGTCTCGAATCAGAGCAATATCTATGTATAATGATAAATCCAGATCTAGAAGGGTCCAGTTCTCTCACAGTTTGTGGTAGCCTGTCCTGAAAACTGCTGGTCACCAACTACCTCCAAAGAAGTCAGACAAGTCCTAAAAACCTTAACCTTCTCCTTTCATCATCTCATATTGATTTATTGTAGGATAAAGGGAGAGGTCATTCTCTTTACTTTTTTTCTTTATTTTTTTTCTTTTTTTTTTTTTTTTAAGTTCACTGAAACATCTGGCATTTTTGAGTGTACTGATCTCTTTGTTGTATTCCTCATATTTAGAGGTAGTTGAATTGCCTTGTCTCTCAGTTTGCTTAATTCTGAAGTTTTTGTTAAGCATACGAATTAGGCCAAAAGGGACTAGGTATTTCACGATGTCTAAGCAGGTCTAGTCTGAGATGCCTGCTCTTATAAATAATAAAAATATACCTTCTCTACAGTCAAGCATGATTCTTAAGTACTTTCTACGTATTGGAATATGTTTTTTTTTTTTTCCTGCATATTTCAGAATAATTAAAATTTTACAATTTCTGGTAACCAAAGGTACCGTAGCGGTGTCATACAGACTGGTTCTTAAGGGTGAGAAATCTCCATGTTTTCATAGAGTATGCTGACAGTCGAGTTTACACAAGTGAAACTAGATAGATAGTTTAAGACTGAAGTATCATCTGCATGCTCTTACATGTCAGCTGAATATATGAGATCCTAAATCCACATCAATACTCATTGGAGTGTGTATCTTTTTCAAACAGTATTGAAGAGGTTTTGCTTTGCCATTGATTGGCACTCAGCAAATTTATGTATGCAGGAAATTTCTATGATGTCATTTGAAATGCTTGATTGGAATGGAGAGTAATTTAAAGGATTTGCCAAGACAGCAAAAGCAAAACTTCAGCAATGTATTTCATGACTCTAAATAAAACTGTGACAGATTGGTATGGTACATTTCATAAGCTTTAAAACCTTGAAATTATATGGACAGCTTCCAGATACAGTTGCATTATTTACATGAAATTGAGACAGCACTCTCAGTGATTCAAAGCTTAAGCATAGTTTTGTTTTGGTTGGTGGAACAGTGAATTTACTTCAAATACAGAATTCAGAGAGCCTAGAGCTGTTAGTAGCAAGAAGTCATCTTGTGTGCAAGCCAAAAAAGGGATAAATATTCAACATCAGCATATAATTGGTGACAGCCACATTCAGGCATTTATGTCACAGAAAGCTGGAAGACAATTCTGACATGTAGGCAGTACAACTGTTATAATACATAGAGATAGTTATACTTTCTATTTAAGAAATAGGTGACTAAATTCTTACATAGCCATTGTCCTATTTTCTTGTTCCAGTAGAAACCAGGCTGGTAGAGGACTAGTTTTATAAACAATTTAAAAAGTGTATAATAAATTTGGTGGAAATTTAATTTTGTAAGTGTTTTTCACAGATTTTTTTTTTTTTTTTAACAGTTCTGAAGTTGAGTTAAGGTTGAAGGGAATTAACTTCAGCGTTTGAGTAATAGATGGTCCTCCTCAAGATAATGTATACAAAAATAGGTCAGTCAGATTGTTTGTAATCTTTTGTTTGTGGAATAATGGTTTATGGTCAATTTTTTTTTTCTGGATCTTCAAATTTTTACTTCCATTAAGTTCTTCATAATGTTCCACAACACATTTTTCTTAGCTATCCATGTACAAAAGAATCCTTATGAAGATTTATTTTAAACTGAATATGCTTTGAAATAACCATTTGGCTAAAAGTCCACAGAAGCCAATAAACACACCGTTCACCATTAAATCCTTTCACAAGGCAGTGAAATAAATCTTTCCAAGGTTTTGCATTATAATATTTTTAACTCATTAAATATTTTTGAATGCAGATAATCTAATGGAGCTTTATACGATCAGTGGATAACTTTAAATTTAGCAATACTACTGGTCATTTAGTTTCTTCAGTTGAGTAACCATTTCCTGATTTATCTTTTCTTCTCATTTCATTAAATAACATCAAATATCTGTTAAAGCAAAACTTGAAAAAAGGCATCAGCACGACATGAAGAGGAGTACCCCGGTTGTCTTGTACTCTGAGAAACAGTGTCTAGGTTTCTTTTGGGTCATAAAAGCCACACACAGTCAAGCATGGCATGACATATGCCTGGTCTGAAAGCGCATTTAATGAGAGACTTAGGTGAATGGCACGCATTACTATACTTTTTTGAGGCAATGCAGTCACTGAGGGTGAAATTAGGTTTTAAGTAAGATTTAAGTGGTATTGTGCAGGTTTTGCACTGGTGCTCCTCACTTCAGTGATTTTCATGTCTCTCTTTTCATGTATTTTACCATAACTCACAGAAATATCCAGAGCTGCAATCCCTTCTGCAGCAGGTGACACTTTTTTATCCTGACTTGATACAAGAAAGATCTTTTAAGTAATGCATTCTCTGCATTGTTAGATATTTCCCTAAAAGTTGCCTTCAACAGCAGCAACTGATGCTCCATAGCAGTGATATCCTAAAATGAGTAAACCAAAATTGCGTGTTTTGTGTATCCCATATTAAAGCTATATTCCCTTTTGCTCTGTAAGTAAAGTTTCTGCTCCTAAAGGGAAAGGGATTTTTCCATTGCTACTTTATTGCAGTTGGATTAACTTCAAAAATAAAATAATATCTTCCACAGCTATGGAAAATGAGTTCTGTTCCTGGTGAATTAGAATTAGTGTTACACTGGGCAAGAAAAGTAACATTTTAATGAAGGATCCACTATCAAGCACCTCTTACAGACAAGACACCTGTGAATCTTTGCCAAATATGTATGTGGTTCAGCTGGGCTTATGGTGAATTACTTGGCTGGGTGAAAAAGCTGCCATATGCTATCTTTGGCAATTCAGACCTTTGTAGAAGCCTGATTTATAGCTGCCCAGAAGAACACTGGCTCAGTCTTCACTATGTTTTCATTTCAGAGACAGTCTAATCTAAAATTATTTTATTCTTAAATCAGTGTGAAAAGTAATTCTGCAGACAAAGCTACAACAGCTGCTTTTTTTTTTTTTTTTTTTTAACCCACAAATTGCCTCAAAATGAGTCTCATAACTGTATGGTATCTTTTCAGTTCAATGTGTCATGAATTCACTTTCAATTTTAATTGTCTTTGCTGGTGGCAGAATTTATTTCAGTTAATTTAAATTGATTATTGCTATATCAGACATTAATCAGCAATCCTATTAAACCATCTCACAGATATTAATTATGCCCGAAAATAGCCCTGTGATGTACAGCCAGGGAAGAATTAATCCTCAAGGGGCAGGAACTCCAGAATTTCTTTTGATATGTAATACAAAATTTCAGTCAGTTTAGGTTTAGATTTCCAGAAATATTAAACTCGCAATTTTCATCAGCTTGTGCAAACCAAGTCCAATAGGGTGACCGAAATGCCAGGCACTGAAGTCAGAGTCCAGATACAAGCTTTATTTTTGAAAAGCAGGGACTGGCCACTTGTGGGGACTGTGTTGGGATTCATTCACTTGGGGTGAAATAACAAATGACACCTGCCATAGACATTTGCAATGTAAGGTGGGGAGGAGACTTCTCAGTTAATTTTTTAACAACCATGAGCAAAATTATGACCTAGGATTTACAATTATCCACTGCATAATATAACCTGATAATCTATACAGCTCTCTCTTCCTATTTACCACCCTGGTCTTGCAATTGAAGGCTTCCTTGAGTTTCAATTCTGGAATCAGAGAGATCTTTGATTCCAAAAACCTGCAACCTTTGGGAAGCTTAGTATGTCTTCAGATGATAAATGGTATAGATGAGCCTTCCTGACTATCTAATTTGGTGAACTCTAAAATGGTATTTTGCCCCTGGCTTCCTCATCAATCATACGTCTGTCGTTTTTAAGGTGGAGATAGAAAAATCATGCACCTAGAGAGCAAGTGGTGCTGGTGGTAGAGTTTGGCATGGTTGAGTGTCCCTGGTTTATTTTGGCTGAATAAACTCTTCTACTCTTCCTCCCCTGACAAAGTAATCATTGCACAGTGTGCATCAGGCTTGTGAACAGTTACTTTTTGCATTCTGCTGTCTCTGCTTTCTCTGTGTCAGTGTTTTTGGATTGTCAACTTTGGTTGAGCTGCTTTTGCAGTTCAGTGAGCATTTATTTCTTGCTGCCTACTCTATATGTATGTGAACCACCATTGCATTGACACTGTTGAATCTAAAATGTTGTTTTGAAAATGTGGAGCTGACTTGAATATTAAGAAAAACTGCTGAGCTAAAGCTGACAGTGATTTGAAGAACAGTTTATGTGTGGTGTGCAGGGTTTGGCTGGTACAGTATTAAGGTGCTACTTAGGCTGTTAATACTCTTCACAGTATTGACCAGAATATGTAATTGAGAGTTTCTGAGTAAATAACTTCAAATAAAGGTCACAGTATTTTACTGTAATTTGGAAGACCCTTTCTGTCACATACAAGTTAATTTTCTTTTTTTTTTTTTTTTTTTTTTAGCGATTACCCAGTTGTTGTTGCAAATGAAATAAGAACGTTGCAAACATTATAATTTCTTCCATTCAACAAAATCTTTCAGCATGAAAGCACTGTTGCAGAAAGCCTTGACAAATATGGTTCTGTTAATTTCCTTGGAAAGTGCCTTGTTCTTTCCTGTCAGTGTCCTAATTACATACCTAGCAAAGGTCAATGTCCTTTTGAATCAATAAAGCCACTTCATCTAGGTCCAGATTTCAGACCTGAAAAAAAGTCAGAAGAAAGCGTGCTGAAATAATTAATTTCTGGTTAAATTCTGAATTCAGTAAATTCACTCAGGCAAAATATTCTGAGAATTTTACTTATTGGTCCACTTTGCATTTGTATTTTGCTAAAATGCTAGTAACTTATACCTGAATATGGAACATTATGGAATAAAGTTTTGAATATCTGTAGTGTTACAGCCAGGAATTATTCTTGGCTGGATGAAATCTGTAACTATTTTGCAATCAATGTAATTTTTCTCCTCTGTCTTTTAAACAGTCCAGGATTTTACCTTCTATGTAATAGTTGTAGCACTGTCACACTCCAGCTTCAAGAATTTTTTCTTATTACAATGGGATTTACACAGGAAAAAGATGTAGCTGTTCATAGTCTGAGTGACAGTAACTCAGAATTATTTTAATATCTGACCACAAGAAATTGTCCATCTCTTGTTTAGGGTCCCAGCAAAGACTGCTTAATAAGCAAATCCACAAGCATGCAGACTGCCTGGGATTTGGAATAAAAAATTTCTGTTCATCTTCTGGGAAGGCAAGTGCTGGTGGGCAATGGGCAATTGAGGTACCTTAACCAGGACTGCAGTTACAGACAGAATTACTAACCATGCCACTTCTATTTGTTCAAACTCAACTGATGTCAGATAATAGTTCTGCACTGTCAGTACAGAGGGAGTTAAATCAGACCCAGCAAAGAAGATACCTCCCTAGAGTAAAAATATGGCATCAATATCAGAATAGTCAGAAAGAAATCTTTGAACTATGCATGCATGTGTGTGCATGTTTGATGATAGCTGTAATTATATGTTTGACTACGCATGCACACTGAGGCTACTAGAGTTTTCCCTCAGGAACATGCATTTTATGGTACTTATAAATTATTTGTTTTTTATATCTAAAAGGAGTGATTCTGCTACTTATTCAAGCTTTCTCTTTGCTGCTTAAACAGAAGTTCATTGTGCTGTATAACAATTTGTCCATTCCTTCAGCTGTGTGTAATCTTCTGCAACATTTAATCTCTTTTCCATTGCAACACAATCATCACTTCAGCAATTGCATTTGGTCTTCCTAGATGTTTATGTATATTGCTCATCTATATTCAGGCAATATTCAAATGGCCTCACATATTTTCACATCACTTGGGGATGTCTGTCTAGAAGCTGTCCTCCCTGCATTTCCCAAAAGAAGAATGCAGAGAAGATGGCACTTAATTTAACATGTAATGAATTCCCATATTTCTTTCTACAAATAAAGGACTTTTCATTATTTTTTTTTATACTGGCTTTCAGCATTTTAGCTAGTATCCAGCTTGCTACACAAGTGAATTTCAGCTGGATTGCTTTACATCTGAGCTCTTTGGAAGGATGGGGGAGTACATAACTCTGTATATCCTGTGGTATTTTGTGCACACTGTCCACATGCTATAAAAGGCCTGCTCCATGTAGTTCTGGTCTGAGATTACTTTTACTGATTTTCCTAGATTTCTGTATCAAAATGCAACTATACAATAAAATGGTCAGGAAAGCAAGAGTTTAAAAATCTTAACAGTTTTATGGTGAATATTGGTAGCAGAGCAATTCCTGATGGGCTGATTTTTTTTCTGTGTTTCCTAATAGCAATCATTCTCAGGAAGCTATTTCACAGCTATGGGTTTTTTCTTATTCAATGGAAAGGCTGCAAATTATATGGGTAAATCATCCATTAAAGTTTTAAAAAACAATTTCGGTCTACCAAATCTAAATATTAATATTTTCATAAATGTACAACACATTTACAAATGTAGTAAACACAATCCATTGTCATCAAACAGACTAACTCAGAACATTAGCCAACATTCAACGTTTATATGCCTTCCTCCACAATATATTCCCACAATTTTAACAGGAATAAAGGGTTAAGTTGAGTAGAAAGAAGCCTGAAATGCCTATGCTAAATCTGTTTCTGCTCTCCATTGTCTGTCCCCACTTCATTATATTATATTTTGTAGCACTCAAATGCCAAAATGATTTGAAAATTTATTGTGTAATTAATTATATGCAATTAATTTGCTTCATTCCAGGAACCCCACCTAAATTTATGCTTCTTTATTATTTAATAGAGTTCATAAGATGTTGGAAATGAGCACCTGTTAGCTGTTTCTCCTCCAGATTCTTAAATATATATGCTTGGCTTGATGCAAGTGATTAATGCCTCTGGTATCAGTGGCAGTGTTCTCGTGTCTTGTGGTAAATTTGGTATGCATGTGTAAACACTGAAGGATTTAGCACACATGCAACCTCATTCAACACTTATAGTGTTATCATTATACCAACAAAAATTTTGTCTGAATAAGGAATAGACAGGATTTGCTTAATAAATGGAGACTTGGCTATGCTGTGACTGTTACAAAATTTAAAAAAAAAAAAAACAACAGATTATTTGGAAAATTTCCATCTGTTTTTTTGAGAAACAGAAATAAAAGTTGTCAGCTTGTCTCCAGTCTAGATTCTGTGAGTGTAGAGCCAGTGGGCCACAGTTATCTCTAATGATCTTTCTGATGAGCTATTGAAAAACTTTTTCTTCTTCTGAGTATTAAGCACATTCTTTCCCAAAGAGAGTGTTCAAGTGCCCTTCCTAAGACAATTTTGAGAGTCTATTGAATTACAGAATATGGCAGTTGTGAAGAAATAGTATTTCAGACTACCCTGGAAAGCCCGATACTAAATTGTTCCAAAATTTCTAGCCAACAAAGCAAAGTTCACTTTGCATTACTAATCAGAAGTCAGGCAAATCTGAGGTAAATCATTCGACCTGAGAACTGCTTTCACACAGAAGTGAAGTCAGGCTTTTGTTTGAGAAGGATTTGTAAACACCATTGTAATCTCACTTTGAATGAAGTGTGAACCTCTGAAAACATGAAAATTCAGTCTGTATAGCAAAATATCACAGCGAGACGTTACCAAATAACCTAAATATACCAAAGATCAATCTACTACAGCGTTAAAGGTTTTAAAGTTGGAAGGTCATTTTTGTGATCATCTAGTACTGCAGGTAGGCCATTCAATTAATCACTTTAATGGTTTGAAGGGCTTCACAGAAGACACTTTTCCAAGGATTTATCCTATTCTTTCTGTTTATTCCACAGCAGGGTAACAGCTGGATTGCCAAATGAGAGAAAACTTCTGCTTCTATCATAATATGACTGTAGGAAATTGAAAACTAACAGGTACATTTTAAGGAGCTGTCAGTGAGAAAGAATGAGTGAGGTGCAACCAAGAAGAAGAAAATCTGATACAGAGCCTGTAAAATCAAGCTAGAAAAGAATTCCAGGGAAACAAAAAATACCTAGATCTGAGTATTCATCCTTATAATTTCCACGGTCTCTGAATACTAAGCAGACAAGAGTGTAAATGTCACTGCAGTAGATCAGAAAATATTTTTTAAAAGAAATTATCCATATTGTGAAAAAAAAGGGAGGAATCATTTTGTAGGGCAAAATTATAAAGACCTGAAAGAAAATTGGAGATAGAGGGTGGCCAGTGAAGAAAACCTACAGTACAGCAAACTCAGCTGGAAAACACAGGACTGTGTTCATGTGCTGTAAATGGCAGACTTGGATACATCTGACCACAGCTGAAGAAAGGGGCTGCTCTTGGAGAAGGACTCTCACAATTGAAGGGAGCTGATAGAGAAGATGGTGATAAACAAATCTAGGACTTAAGATGGTTGGTCAGCAGGCAAAGCCCAGTATATTTTGGCAACACTGAGAAGTGAGTAATGTTTCTATGCACAATACAATGTCAAAGTAAAAGTAATAATAAATCAGTTTTATGACAGATCCGGTGAGAGGTACTGTGCTGTCTGTGGTTTTTCTTTGATGCTTATATTTCCTAGAAATATGCCTGAGCAGGAGATGCAGTTACTCTTACAAGCATAGGGTGTTGATGCAGACTTTGTATTTCACACACTTCAAGGGCTTGGCAAAGTTAAGGAAAGCTTACAGTTTTACCTAATGCAAGCACACATGTGGAAATACAGTATCACCTGTATCCACTTGAACTCTGTATAGGCACAAAGTTTGCTAAACGGCTTTCAGGGTTTTGTGAATGGTAGAGAAATATCAGTCCATCTTTCCTCAACTAAAGTCGGTTTATCAGAATTGTCATTGATATGGCTTAGCCCTTATACAATATCCTGGGATTTCAATATACTCTGCACACATACTACTCTAAAATGTCTAATCATGCTGATGTTGCACTTGCAGAGTAAGGCAGCGTGATTATTCTTTGTCATACATTAATATATTTAAGTTTTATCATGATGATAGTTATGTTTGCTTTAAAGACAATTGACTACTAAGAAACACCAGCTTTATACAAGTTTAGTCAGCCAAGACTTGAACACAGGTGATTAACAGTGTTCTGTCTTTTATAGCCTTCAGTTTTGAATAAATTATTAGAACAAAACCTAAGCTGTAATTTCAATTCTGCAAGGTGCTGGTTTTCTTATAGCTCCAGTCCAACAGGGATCAAGGTTTAGACTTAAAGAAAAAGAAGATGTAAACTGATCTGAATAGCAAATCCAAAATCTCCCTTCCTGGTCAAAACCTGAGAAACCTGAATGCCCCAGTTATGTCCAGTTGCTCTGCTCATAGGGACACCTACACTGGTGCTTCATAACAGCCCTAGCATGTCCAAGTATAAGCAAATAATTTCCCAGATCCTGCTTATGGCCAGCTGCTGTCTAGAAACTAGACAGATTATCACTCTCATCTCATAGGAGGCCTAGAAAACAGGCAAGCTCTGAGCAACTCTCATATACATTAGGAGGATGTATATATTTTTTTCTAAAATGTCATTGCAGCAGTTTTTATTTTTAAAATAGTACTGAAATTTTATATAAAAGCCTTGTGATTAGAGTACGTAGGCAGTGGCATGTTAGAATCAAATCTCTACATCTCCCACCATCCAGTAGTGTGCTAAAGTCACTAGCCTGGGTGGATTTATGCCACTCTGGAGTACAAAATGGGAGATTTGTAGGGCCAGGAAGAGACAGTGTGATGTAGCGTACTGACTAGGTTGCCCATTTAGAGGGGTGAACTCTTAAGACTCTGGTCCCTGCACCAAGCACTGGCTCTGCATTTTGTATTTAACAGCCAGTGGATGACAAATAGCTTGGCTGTGAAAACATTGACTCTGAGTGTTCTCATTCTAGGCTGAGTGTCTTTAATCCAATAACTAATAACAAGTAAGTGAACAATCTGTAGACACTGGCATGGACCCAAAGGCTATCTATCTCCAAACTCTGATACTGGAACTGTGCCCCAGTGGAAGGCAGAAGGAGAAGAGACCGAGATGCCTCCTGTGAAGCAGGAAGATTGCCAATATTTCCAACCTAAAAAAGGCAATAAAAAGATAAGGGATCACTGCACCAATCACTGGACTACCAAATGCGATACAAAATCAGGCACCGACAGCATCAATTTGGTGTTCATTTTTCAAACAATATGTTTGTTTTCATTTTTAAATGAATGATGCTTAGTTAAACCCCTTCATTCTCTAGATCAGGGTGGAGCCCATCTGTAGCCCTGTGTAAGGAACCTGCTCTAACAGGGGAGGTCCCAGAAGACTGGA